>NW_012267225.1:20415727-20532736 GCF_000151885.1 Dipodomys ordii
CAGCGCGTGGCGTCACAGCGCCGGGCGGGAGGGGGAGGAGGAGGAGGAGGAGGAGAAGCCAAGAGGAGGAGGAGGAGCCAAGACTTCCAAGGACCCCTAGCCAACCATAGCCATGAGCTTAGCAGAGAATTCTTACAGAAGGGGACACTTGAAATTGGAGATGAAAAATAAGAGCCTCTGTTTGCAAAAAAGAGATTTCCTATGAGAGTGATAGATAATAGCATGTAATAATTACAGTGGAGTTCCAATTAGCTTGTACATGACAGATATCATTGAGTTATAAAGTACCACACTTTTGTGTGTGTGTGTGTGTGTGTGTGTGTGTGTGTGCGCGCGCGCGCGCGCACGCATGCACATGCCTATTCTGGGACTCGAGCTCTTGTTTGGCTTTTTCACTCATGACTGATGCTCTGTTACTACTGAAGCCACAGCTCTCCTTCCATCTGGTTAAATAAAGTCTCTCAGATTGATCTGCCTGCTTGCCTGCCTGCCTAACTGAGGTGACTGAATGGTGATCCATAGATCTCAGCCTTCTAAGTAGTTAGGATTAGAGACTTGAGCCAGTAGGACCCAGAAAAATACCACATTTCTTAGAATAGAGCTTTCCATTAAAAAAAAAAAAACAACTCTTTGCATTGTTGGGAATGTTCTAGATCTATGCTGCCCAACCTGTATTTATTCACACACTTAAAATGTGGCACATGTTGTAACTGTGACTAAGGTGGGTTTTTTTTCATTCTATTTAACATAAATATCCACAAGTAGCTGGTGACCCACTGTGTTGGGAAGCATGGTGCTGGAGAAAATTACATCTTTCATGTCTTACAAAGGGGCTCAAAATAACTCTTACTATTCTGTCTAGGTGAAGGGCCCAAATATGTTTAGTGAGGATATGAACTTCTGAATTTCAAGGTGAGATAGCTTTAAGTAGAGATAGAGCAGTGAGAATACTGGGAAGGCCTGGTAATGAGCCAGGAAGAGAGGCCAGCTCTTCCCTGCCCGCCTTCCCCGCCTTCCCCATTCCCAGGCCTGCGCCCCTCCTCCTGCCCCTCCTGCCTCTGTCTGGCTGCCTCCTAGGAGAAGCTCATAGCAACACAAATTGTGAAGTAGAGATAAGTCCACTGAGGGAGGAATCATGTGATAGCTACAGCATGGAAATGCTGGGTTTGAAAAGAACTTGGGGGAAGTGGCGCTATAGCTCAAGCGGTAGAGCGCTCTCCTTGAGCTGAAGAGCACAGGGATAGCACCCAAGCCCAGAGTTCAAGCTCCACAACCGACAAAAAAAAAAAAAAGAAAAGAACTTGGGCACTTCATTAAAGTCAAGAGTAATATGATTGTATAGGCTCAAGTATTAGACATATTCGTACTAGTTATTAAAAGTCTTTAAAGTCAAGCGTGAGTTTCTCCATGTGTGAGCTCAGTAATTGTGTGAATCCGGTGTATGAGAAAATCAGACTTTAATTAACATCTGCTTTGATTTAAACAAAATCAGTCAGTGAGCCTAAGCAGAAATTAAAATTCCATGCCAACAACTTGGAAGTTTGTGGCAGTATATTTCTCAGAGTTTGGTTTGGTCATCTAATATGTCTTTAGCAAGAAATGAGTTTTCCTCCTAATGATTTCCTTTTTCTTTTTTAAAAAGAGATGTTTTTTCTTTTTCTTTTTATCTTTAAGTAGTTTCACAAAGGAGTTGCTATTTAACAAGGCAGTTTATGATACAGTATATCTTGATCAATGTCACTCCTTTCAAAAATTCTAATACTAACTCCGTGGGGTTTAATGGAGGTACAAATAAACCCACATCTAGTCATGACTTAACTAGAAGTCTTTTGTCTAGAAACTAGTTCATATTTGAGTGCCAGGCAGCATAGTTTGAAACCTAGTCTCCACCCTCACCTGTGTCTGTAAGGGCTTCATTTCTTGCTTATCTTACCCAGATCTCATAGTTATCTACTGAGTCCTCTAACGAATCATTGCTTTCACTTCCATTAGCTCTGCCTTTCATTTGAGCTCTTGATGAGAGTGAGAGATGGGACACCTTAAGATGAGATGACTCAACAATGAAAAGAGGAAATGAAAATGCAAGGAGGCTGTAGTAGGGCACAGAGCAGAGAAATGGTACTTTTATTTTTTGTCCTGTACTGGGGTTAAACTCAGAACCTCATCCTCCCACTTGACTTGCTTGCTTGGCTGGCACTGTACCACATGAACCATACCTTTAGCCTGTCCTTTTGATAGTTAATTGAAGATAAGAGTTGCACAGACTTTTCTGCCTATGATAGCATTGAACTGAGATCTGGATCTCAGTCTCCTGAATAGTTAGGTTTACAGATGTGAGCCACTAGTGTCTTCCTGAAATGCTCCACACATGAGTTAAGAGTGGAAAAGAACAGAAAGGAATGGATATAGATGGAGTGGTCTCAAACCTTTCAATTTGGGAAAATGCCTACATTTAGACATTACATAATTCTCATCTGGACATCTCACCTTCTCTGTTTGATCACAAATAGGATAATGGTTCTCAGGGTGTTCATAAACTTGGAAGAGTATTTCAGAATGTGCCACAAACACTGCTCTTTGGAGTATTTATAGCTGTCTGAACCCACAGCAGCCAGCAGGCAGGAACTTAGAAGGGAGCTAGTGCTTGTATTTGAGCTAGGTCTCTGCTTCTTATTTCAGAGACAGTTGTCTCCTTAAGGTGTAAATTCCTGAGTACCTTTCTTAGCTGCATGTGGTGCTGGGGCTGAGGAGATTTGACTATTAAAACCTTTCCTATTTGACTATTAAAACCTTGTTGTTTATTTTGGAAATGCCAGTTGTCCAGAGATGTACTACAGTGCCTTAGGAAGAATGTGATTTCAACCTCGTAGAGATCCAAAGACTGGCTATTCTACCCTTGGATTATATTCCTGCACAACTCCCACAGCCTTAGAATTTTGATCTTTTATATAAAGAATAACAGTGCCTCGATTATGCCTTATAGCTCCCAGGTGATATACATTCATTTCATAGGCTACTTAGTCAATTTCTATTGGTCTTTATAACCAAGTTTTGAAATTAATCTGAATAATGGTTGAAGCACTGAACCTTGCTGAGTGAGTACATCTGCATTACTCTGCCATTTCTCTTCTTGTTTTCATTCCTTTTACATTCAAATCTGTGCTTATAAGTAAAACATAGCAGATTTCTTGCAGGTTGATGCTGGTATGTTTTAGTATATTGTAGGGATTGCTGAAGAAGGAAGTAGGAGGGAGAAAGTTCTTCACAGAAGGTTGCATTTAGTTATTCCAGACTATATAAAGGAGGGGGTAACAATGCCCAACAAGAAATGAACTCATTACCTTACTGATGAAACCATAACCTCTCCATACAACATATTTATAAAAAACAAAAATTTTTTAAAAGAAAAATTATGGAGTGATCTTGGAAGAGCTCACTCATATTTAGCAAGTTATATATATTAACTTCTCTCATATTTTCACCCCACCAAGCCAGTAATCTTGTAACCTTGCCACACCACAATGCCTACTGTAGCTGTGCATCCCTGTAATCAGCCTGTTGTCTGCCCAGAATCACTCTCTCGTTTTCTCTTTATCTGCTTAACCTTCTTACCCTGGGAAACTCAACTCATATATGTCCAAACTAATATATCTATACATATACAGTTATGTCCAAACTAATATATGTGTGTGTCCAGGTATGTCCAAACTAGAATATATATATATATATATATATATATATATATATAATACACACACACACATACACCACAAACAACCCTATGGTGTGTGTGTGTGTGTGTGTGTGTGTGCTGGTATGGGGGCTTGAATTCAGGACCTCTTGCTCTCTTTGCTCAAGGCTAGCACTCTACCACTTAAGCCATACCTTCACTTCTGACTTTTTGCTAGTTAATTGGAGATAAGAGTCTTATGAACTTTTCTGCCAGGGCTGGGTTCTAATTGTAATCCACAGAACTCAGTCTCCTGAGTAGTTAGGATTACAGATGTGAGCCACCAATACTTGGCTTATGATTATTTTTTCTTCTGGCTTTTCAAAACCCTTTGCATGTTTCATAAAATGTTATTTCATGTCATAGTCACTGTGTGTTTTTATGTTTCAGTAAAGTATGAATCTCATGAAGAGACAGTGGTATCCTCACAGTAGTCTACACAATGTTGAGTGCTGTTGTTGGGAAGAAAGAAGGAATGGATGAGCAAATGGAGATTGGATGAATGTGTTTGTCTACATTTACACTCCTTCCCTCCTCAGAGCTTTTCTTTTCTTTTTTTATAATTAATAAGTTTTTTAATTGTGAAAATACCACCGTACCGAAGGGTTACAATTACATGGGCAAGTAATGAGTACATTTCTTATCAAGCATTGTTGCCTCCTCCTTTCCCCTTACCATCCGGCCCTCCCATCCCTTCTCTTCCCCCCTCTCCCCCTCCCCCTGTGTCAAAGTTGTAAAGTTTGTTTTGTACATCTCATTGTTGCAATGGGTCCACTGGTATCCCTATTAAAACAATTCATTTTTTCCCTTCCCTTCCACAAATTATACCAACATCAAATACAGTGAAAACAGGGGTTATACCATGGGGGAGGGACATACAAAGCAACAAAGAAATCATCTTAAAAGGCCTTTGGCTTTGTGCTCGGCTTGAGCACTAGGATTTCCTGTACCTAGTGTAGTCCTGAGCCCTGTGGGATTACTGCAGTGGCATTACAGCTCAGGATGGCCTAGAGCAACCCCACAGCTGGGCTCCCTCCTCTCCTGGAGAAGGCCCTCCCTCCGTGCCCTTTGCTCCTTACCCGGAATTCCTGACAAAAGTTAGGTGCCTTGGCAGTCCTTTCACATGTCTGCACACAGTCCAAACTCAGAGCTGACTGGTGGATACCAAGAAGTCAGGGGCCTTTAGAAACTCAAGGAAGGCCAGGTGCCTGTGGCTCATGCCTGTAATCCTAGCAACCCGGGAGGCTGAGATCTGAGGAGCGCAGTTCAAAGCCAACCTGGTCAAGAAAGTCTGCGAGACTTGCATCCAACTAACCACAAAAAAGCTGGAAGCAGAGCTGTGGCTCAAGTGGTAGAGCAACAGCCTTGAGTTTAAAAAAAATCTCAGGACTAGGCCTATCCACTAAGTTCAAATCCCAGAACCAGCACCAAAGGGGAAAAAAAGGAAGAAGAGGTGCAGAAGTCAAGTACATTTTTAAGTTGGCTCCCATAAGTGCTGGGGATATAATTCAGTGGTACAGTTTTTGCCTACTGATTCCATCCCTAGCACTTCAAGAAAATGACTTTCTCTGAGTCTGGCAGTGTAACAACTCAGTAGTAGCTCACATGGGTGAGCCCTAGGCACTGTGCCAGCATCCCCTAAAAGAAATGTGACCCGTCTCAGAAATAAACACATTTCCAGGTTCAGACAGTTCTGATAGGTGCAGAGAAGCCATGGCACCCCTCTCACACCACTGGCTCCATGAATCTCTTCTCCATGTCCTTTGTGATAATACCTTTTATAATAAAACAACAATTTCCCTGAAAAAAAGAGCTTGGAAATAAATCTCTGATTATAGTAATTACTAAAGTTTCACTCAATATTTGAAGAAGGCTTAGGCATATTTTAAGTATTGGTGTATTTTCTCAGTGCAAGTTCTTCTTTTGTTTATCTTCTCGAAAATCTTATCCAAGTTCATCTCCCAAAGGGTAAAACTATATGAGAAGTATGTTACTATTTAAAGAGCAAGAATATTCTACTGTCTTATGTGTAGAATTTATACCTCCATCATTGGCTTTAGTAGATATCACAATACATTTTCTAGCCTTATCTGATCTAATATCCTATGGGAAAAAAGAAAGATATAAAAGAAGCTAAGCATGAGAGGAAACAGCAGAACTATAAGTGAATTTCTATCATCAACTTCATCTGAAGCAAGAGATATGTTGTCAGTCACACTGCAAACTTGTCTCTCCACATTTTCTCAGACATGACTTGATTGTAAAACAATCAGTGAATAAGCCACATAGAAAAATCCAGGTATTACATAACATTCTTAGAACTTATGTCTAGCTAAGTGACAAAAACTAGATCATTATTTATTAGTATGCCTTTAAGAAACATTCAGATATTGCCTTTCCTTATATATATGAAATGCTTTAAAGTAAGGAAAGGCAATATATATATAAGAAATGCTTTAAAGTATATATATACCATATATATATATATATATATATATATATATATATATATATATGGAAGGTAGGAAAAGTTTCAATCACCCTATAGCCTTTATTCACTAGTGAATATTTTTGTGCATCCTTGCTGAAATAAAAGAATCATTCTACTGGGAATTCTGCATCCTATTATCCTGATCTAATGGTTCCTGACAAGCATTTGCTCATGTCAGTTATAAAATGGTTCTCAGAAACATGATTTTAATCCTTTATTAATTCTGCAATGAGCAAATTTGTTGTGACTTATTTAACTGTGTTTAATAACCCCCTCGATTTTTTTAAACTGACAAAATACAATTAAGAATTTTATGAATAATTGTTTCTAGATATCTTCATTTATTTTAACTAAATTACTGGTACTGTAATTGCCTAGTCAAAATGTGAAGATTTTTAAGGGTCCTGAGAGGGAAAGGCAAATTGTCCATCTTATCTCCTATGCCTTCTAATAATAGCAAAATATACTTAAATGAAAACAATCCCTACTCTTGGCTATTAAAATAGTAATCTTAAAATTAATCTTGTCTGGAAAATTTCCAAGAGAGAATATTAAGAGAATAGTGTTTTTTTTTAACATGAACTGTATGCATAAAAGAGGGCTCTCGCTTGCAGATTAAGTGAAGGCCAATGAGACAGCAGCTTTTTGATTAGTTTTGTTATCTTTGTATTCTCTCCTCTGTTTAAAGATAGATAGTAGATATCATATGCTTTTTAGGGGACTTTCCAGAAAGGTTAAAGGCTTGACTTGAACCGTAGTAAGATGTTCATTTCCTTTGCAGAAAGATGTGACAGGATAGATAGATAGATAGATAGATAGATAGATAGATAGATAGATAGCCAGTCCTCAGGCTTAAATTCAAACCCGCCCTCTATCACTTTTGCCAGTGCTCCATTTCCAGCTTTTTTGGTAGTTAATTGTAGATCAGAGGCTCTTAGACATTCGTGTCCCAACTAGTGGTAGACTGCAGCACTCAGATATCAGCCTCCTAAGTAGCCAGAATTACAAGCATGAGGCACTAATGCCCAGCCATAATATTTTTAATGATGTAAAAATTAAGAAAATAATCAACAGGCTATACAAACTCTATTTTGTTTTAAAAATAATAAATATATGATGAGTTATTAGATTCCTGGATTCTGAGTTTTTACAAAGGAATACTTTTTAATTGACTTTGTTCAACTTTCATACAATTTAAATTATACATACATATATATATAATCTAGTAATAGTTTTCATCCAAACAAAAAAAGAAACAAAATTCTTAATACTGATGATATATGAAGATGAAAACACCAAGATAGTTGACTGAAAACTGGATACACTGATTTGTTTTTTTTTTGTCAGTTCAATATTTGGATAACAGGAGATCATGTAATATTGTGGACTGAGACACTGGGATCCACTTGCAGGTCACCTCTGCACTAGATTTGACTCCAGGCAAATCATTTCATAGTCACAGCCTCAATGACTCAGCCTTGAAGTGTCAGCATGGAATCATGCAATCAAACAGTAGGCTCACTTGAAGGTGAAGTTTTGTACTTTGTAAGCATGAAATAGTAGAAGAGCTAGAGGCCTATAAAGCCTAATTTGGAGAATGCTATTTAACCAGTATTATTCTGAGGCATCCTTGAGAGAGGACCAAATTCATGCTGGATTTACCTTCATAATGCTTGCATTTGTTACCACATAAATTGTAGAAAATTGGCCTTTGCGAAGGACCATTTTTCCCAGTTATAAAATGGAATAAATTATTTGAGTTGACTCACTTTATAAGCAATTTGTGGTTCAAGTGTGTTATAGGAAATCTTTTTCTATATAAAACATCGAAGGATTCACACTTTCAGCGTTTTTACTATCTAGTGTTTTTCCGAAGGAAAAAGGTAAGAAAGAGCTAGTCATTTCTCAAACACTGGCCCTTTAACAGGAGAAAATATTCAAAGCCCATTGGGAGAGCATACACATTCGCACTTCAGGAAACAGTTAGTAGTGCTATTTCCAGAAGTGCTGTCCTCACAGGTATGTCTCCACTACAGCGGTAAAAGGAAAACCTGTGGGTTCTGGGTGAATCACTGTTAGCTAATACTTGACTGTACGTGACATAGCCAGGCCGCATGCCATGGAAGTTCTGATAGAAAGAAAAAATGCTTGGATTAAGAACAGTTGCATCATGTTCAGAAAGGCTGATTTGGATGCCAAATCTCAGCTAGGCCTAGGTGTAAAATCCCTTTGACCATGAGACAGAGGTGGAACATTTCTTCTGTTACTATGCAAATCCACTTAGGAAAAGACAAGTCAGGAATCTGAACTCATGGAGATACTAGACATACAGACAAATCAAAGATATTGAGAAATCAGCAGAGCATGTTGGTTTAGAATGTGCTTTTCCTATGTGTAACAGTACTGGGGCTTGAAGTCAGGTCCTGGGCATTGTCCCTTATTTTTTGTTTTTGCTCAAGGCTGGTACTATACCACTTGAGTAACACCTCCACGTCCAGGTCTTTTGCTGGTTCATTGGAGATAAGAGGCTCATGAACTTTTCTTCCCAGGATGGCTTTAAACTGTAATCTTCAGATCTTAGCTTCTTGAATACTAGTATTACAAGCATGAGCTACCTGTACCCTACTACAGTATACTTTTGATAGGAGTCTATTCTCAGAAAGGGTAAGCATATTTCCTTTAGTCTTCCAACACAGTGTCTGTGGACATTTCTTTATCTCTAGGCTGAAAGCATATTGCCCATTATTTCATTTGTGTTTCTTAATTACAGGAAAAAAGGATTGAAATTATATTTACATACACATAAAAAGCTTTAGTATTTTAACATATTCTTTTTTCCATATATATTTTTATTGTAAAAATACTGTACAGAGAGGTTACAGTTTTATGAGTAGGGTAATGAGTACATTGTTACCTCCTCCTTTGTTTTTTCCCTACCATCCCTTCCTTCCCCACCTCCCCAACTCCTCCCTCCCCTCCCTAAATTAAAGTTCGTTTTTCAACATAGTGTCTTGTACAGCTCATTGTTACAATGGGTCAACCTGTATCCTTACTTAAGCATTTTGTTATATCCCTTCCCCTCTCCAAATTATAAAAATGTATATATAAGATGCAGAATACCGGAATCAGACACAGTGAAAACAGGGGTTATACCACAGGGGAAGAACATACAAAAGAAAGAAAAGAATCACATAGTGCAGGAAAGAAAAAAACCACTTGTGTCCCTGTCTTGGTATTCATTTGCTTAACATCATCTTATATGGTCATATGTACATAGATTTTGACCTTTTTTGCTTGTCCTAAACATGTACTAGTTATTGCAAATAAGGGAAACCATGGGACCTATGTTTCTTTGGGCCTGGCTTACTTCACTTAGTATAATTTTTTCCAAGTCTTTCCATTTTCTAACAAATGGGGCAGTGTTATTCTTTCTGATGGAGGCATAGAATTCCATTGTGCATATATACCACATTTTCTTGATCCATTCATCTACTGAGGGTCATTTGGGTTGGTTCCATATCTTAGCTATGGTGAATAATGCTGCAGTAAATGTGGTTGTGCTGGAAGCTTTGGTATGACCTTGTTTGTGATCGTTTGGGTAAATACCCAAAAGTGGGATTGCTGGGTCATAGGGGAGAGTTCTATGTGGAGCCTTTTGAGGAACCTATATACTGCTTTCCAAAGTGGTTGAACAAGTTTACACTCCCACCAACAATGCACTAGGGTTCCCTTTTGGCCACATCCCCTCCAGCATCTTATTTTATCATATTCTTGAGTTTATAAGCAAGTATTTGAAGAAATGTTTTCATCATGATAGCTTAAAATCTTAATAATACTATTTTAATATAAATATGACCAATTACATAGGTTTTGAATCTTTATCAAATTTTGATAAAAAACTATTTCAAAAATCTCATGTTATTTTGGTACTGTTTTATATGCATAAAGCCCAGGTAAAACTTCTCAATGTATTGAGAACTTTTCTCCCTCCCTCTCTCCCCCCTCCCTCTCCCTCCTTCCTTCCTTCCTTCCTTCCTTCCCTTTTATCTGTGCCAGTACTGAGGCTTGAACTCAAAGCATCTTGAAATGTTGATTGATGGGCTTTCTTGCTCACAGCTGGCAAACTACCACTCCAGCCACATAGCCAGCCTAGCTTTTTGCTGGTTATTTTGTAGACAGTCTCAAAGACTTCTGATCAAGCTGGCTTCCAACCACAGTCCTTCAGATCTCAGCTTCCTGAGTAGCTAGAATTATTGTCATGAACCAGTGCCCCTAACTTGAATTTTTTCTATTTCTGTTTAAATTCTAGAAATCAAATATTCCTGAGAAAAAGTGACTTAATACATCAGATTTATGCAATGTTGGTTGAAAACAAAACCTGCTCTCCTTTGCCTGGTCTTGGGCTTCAGACTGCACAGTCTGAATCACATATTTATGGTCCTGGGCAAATCTTCTGAAGATGCTCTCAGGGGAGATGCATTGGAGCCAAAGCCCTGTTCATCAGGACACTGCTTTATAGTGATAAGAAACCCATTCCCATCATTGCACATTAGCAGCTACAAATAACCTCAATTCACTTAAAATGCTTTAAAATGGAACATGTCTATAATTAATTAAAAGGCAGCTTATTTATTGAGAAGAGAAATAGGTCAATTAAATAGAGATTTGGGAGAAAGTATTGATTGAGAAGGATCACACTACAATTTATATCCACACAGCACAGAAAGTGTCACTGTCATATAATGTGAGAACTAAACAACAGAACTTTCATGTAAACATGGCAGAATGGGCTCAGCATCTTTCCAGAAGTTCAGAATGCTCTGTTTTCTTTCTCATGCAGACAGATCACTTTTCTTCTTCACTCTTCTGCAGATTAGAAATTGATTCTTTAGATAAACTGATTTCATTCCCGTGGACCTGGATCAACAGGTCCAAAGAAGAGTAGGGTTTGAAACAGGAGACCAAAAGCAGACATGAAATATAAAATTGCATACTGATTTGGTGAACCCTATCCATTCATCTGACTACTGTTCCCAGAATGTCTGCTGTCACCTCTGTACTACTTAGTCTTCCCTCTTGGAGAAGGCAACCTCAGAGAAAATGGAATCACACATGTAAACACACAGCTAAAAGACAGAGAGTAGAAGACCATTACCTAATATGAAAACCTGACCTCCAGCAATATAAAAAAGAAGAAAGTTCTTAGGGGAAATATAATAAGGCTCTACAAGAAAACAATTGCAATAATATATATTTTACAAAATATAAAATATTAGATACTATACTAAAATAAAGAATTCTTGAGAATTCAAAATTAATATGTAGAACAAAAAAACCCCTTAAGGTTTTGAAGAAGTTTGTGAACTTCCTGAGAAGTAGAATGAAAAGTATTAAGAGAAAAAAAGATACAAATCTTAGATAAACTACCCAAAAAGTTTTCCATGACTAATAAAAAAAAGATAAAAACACAAGGAAAAGATACTTGAGAAAGAGCACATAAAATTGTGAATAATATGACATTATACATAGAGGGGCCTATAACATGCTCAGTTTATTAACCAAAAAAGGAATGTGCATACCCAACTAGTCAATATAAAATAGCATAGCAGCAGGAATATGGAGAAAAACTTAAAATGGTTAAAGGGAAAGATTAATCACCCATAAAGACCAGTAGTCGATCCCTGTATCAATTTTAGGTAATAGGATACTGTGGATATACACCCTAAGATTCTGAGGGTCTTAAGACTTTCAGTAGGAAATTCTACCTTCAGCAATCAAGTGCAAGGAAGAATGAAGGCTTTGAGGCACATAAGTACACACACACATCAATTAGTTCTCAAGAAGCTACTGAAGGATGTTATTCAGCCAAAGAAGAATTTAACCAAGAATAAGTAAGAGCCATATAGGAAAGCCTAGGTTCTGAGCAGGGATCGCCTCAGGAGTGAACTGTCTTGATTGGAGCTGAGGCACATGATTGTGGATGAGGAGCCTCCCTGGGGAGAACATGGGGTAGACAGCTACTGTTTTTGTGCATTTGGAAAAAGCTCTTGCTAGTTGTTTGGCAGAGCTGTTGGAACACTGGGGAAACAATTAGCAGTAGATATATGAGAAAACAAATGTTAAAAAAATGAGACAACTTAAAATCCAAATGCATACATAATGACTTAGGAGTAGGACATGGGATCATACTATGTTGAGTTGGCTGGGCTGGAGTAAAGGAGATAAGTCTTTATCTTTTATAATAGGCAGCCAAATGTGAGATAGGGGATTCTTTAATCCTATCTAAAATTCATAAGAGAAGAAGTAGAAATATGAACACTATGAAGCTCAGTACTTTTGGCGCCTGCCTATAATCATAGCTGCTTAGGAATCTGAGATTGTGAGGATAATAGTTCAAGACTAGACCAAGCAAATAAGTTTGAGACCTTATCTCAACCAATGAAAACCTAAGTAGTGATCTCAGCCATACAAATGTAAATAGGAGGCTTGTGGTCCAGGCTTACCAAGGCAAATAGCAAGATCCTACTTGAAAAATAATAGTTTATTTTAAAAATACAAAAAGAGGGGCTGGGAAGGTGGCTCAGTGGTAGAGCACTTGCCTTGCATGCATGAGGCCCTGGGTTTGATTCCTCAGCACCACATAAGCAAAAATAAAAAAGTCAGAAGTGGCGCTGTGGCTCAAGTAGTAGAATACTAGCCTTGAGCTGAAGAGCTGAGGGACAGCGCCCAGGCCCAGAGTTCAGGCCCCATGATTGGACCCCCGAAAAAAAAATACAAAAATGGCTGAAGGTGTACACAAGTGGTAAAGAGCCTGCCTAGGAAGCATAAGCTCCTGAGATCTAACCCCAGTAACTTTCAAAAAATAATTATAATGGCAAGTTTAAACTTTGAAAGTCCTCAAAGCAATGAAGAGACAGGGAAAAATGTGTTTTCCAAGAGTGTTCAGGGACCCAAAATCTTGTTATATTTCCTTATCAGTCAGAATTCAGTCAGAAATCACTATAAAGTTTATTAACAATGGAACCTAGCTCAAACCTAGAATTCCAAATGTAATATCAGCCCATTAAATACAAAGCAGATTTCCACAGGAGGCGGGTCTCACATAATTTTCTAAATTGGTGCTGAGTGAATATATATATATGTATATGTATATATATATATATATATATATAATCATTTTTCATTGTGTTTTAGGGTTTACGCTGTTTCTATAGAAAATTCATTGTTCTGTCATCTTAACTCCAAAACCAATTGCATGGGGAGCTAAAAGACTAAACTATTCCTCTACCATCTAGACAAGTGACCTACTGCATCCTGCACTGTCTTTTAGGATGGAAGGTTTTAGGGTTCTTGCTGATTCTACCTTGACATTTAAAATGTCAAAATATGCTGGGAGATACATTTTTGAAGTCCTGTCTTTGCATTTGTTCATTTTCCTGATGATCTTCCTTTGTAAGGTCATCAGCTGCACATAGATTCAGGGTCAGAGTTCTACCAGATTTACAAGGAAATGAAGGCAGATAGAATACAGTAGCTAGCTACATAATCTACCAAGGATGAATTGATTTTTATTCTTTTTCACACTCCATTTGATGCTATGCTGGCTCTTTTTGTTGTAGCAAACACATGCACGCTGACTTACCAGGACCCTGAATTACCTAACCTGCTGTTCATATATAACCTGAGGATACTTGCCCACACTGGCTCTGGTTATCCTATGGTTACCATCTACCTATGCCTCTTCCTCTATGCTTATACACATATTTATGGACAAATTTAAAATTAGAGGCCATAGGAGCTAAGAAGTGGAACTTATGTACTCACTGAAAAAATGTGAGTGATGTAGAAAATGAATATAAGACAGACTAGAAGAAAGAAAAGATAATTTTCAAAGTTTTCAAATGTCTTGATTCCATTCACTAGGGCTTGAGGCATTTCAGAGTTTGGTGGGAAATTTGGACTCACCAGCTAATAATTGATATCCTTTTTTCCTGGCATCTGTTAGAGGTCCCAGATGTTGTGTTGTTACTTCTCTTGATGCTGAGCCACATAATGAAAGGACCAGCCACCATTCTTGCAATGGCTGTCTCCTGACTCTGCCTGCGTAGGGAGAGTATAGGGTTAGAGACCAAGAGAGAACCTTCACATACCGGGCACAAATCACTCAGGAATGTGACTTGCCATCACTATCCTAATCTTACATACTGGATTATAGCAAATTAAACCCAGAATATAACTATGGGCCTGTTGGACACCTAGGATAAAAAATTCAAAAGGGAGAATACTCCCTTATAGAGTTTGGCAAAGCTGTGTGCTTTGCTTCTTTCCTATTTAAGAGCCATCCCTTCCTATATTCTCTTCCTGGAGCCAGAAAAAGACTATTGTTTTCATGGCTGTTTTGGGGGAGTAGATAAGGGACAGGATTTCCTTGCCTATCACAAGGTATAGCTAAATCTATGCCTAATTGACACAAAGTTTTCTGTGAGTATTTCCTAGTTGACAGCACTGGAGTCCCAGACATGGCCTTTAAGACTGCCGGTTTTTTTGCTAAGTAATTTTGAGAGAGATTGTTGAAAAGCTTTAGCTGTTGGACTTATGAAAGAGAGGGAAATTGTGAAATTTCCTGTAAAAATGACATCTAAGTCTGATTGAATTGGCAGAGATATTAAAAACTAAAATGTAACACCTAAAATGTAACACTTTAGTGGAAGGGATGGATTGGGAAGGATGGGAGAGAATAATGAAAAGGGTGATATCGATCATAATGCATTTTGCTTATAAACAGACATATTGAATGGCAATTCCTTTGTACAACTACTTAAAGATACTTTTTAAAAAAGCAAATTTTAAAAAAAGAAAGGAACAGTTGGTTTTGCACTGGTGTCTCATACCTGTAATCCTAGCTATTCAGGAGGCTGAGATCTGAGGATCACCGTTCGAAGCCAGCCTGGGCAGAAAAGTCCATGAGACTCTTATCTCAGAAAAAACTGGAAGTGAGTCTGTGGCTCATGCTCAGGAACAGAGTTCAGGCTGAGTTCAAGCACCAGGAGCCCCCTCCCCCCCCCCCCCCACACAAATAAGGAACACAAAAAATAGAATAAAATCACACAGTTATACTACCTAAGGCCAAACTCTCTTTTTCAATTTTTAATCTGAACATGAACGAACTATTAAAATAGCTTTGTGTTCTTATATTTTTAATTTGTCATATCACATTTGTCCAGTTTTCATAACCTCCTTAGTTTTCAATGCCTGCTCAAGATAAAATTGTATGGCATTATGATAACTTACATAACCATTCAAAGCAAAAGATTTTTTCTATTTTGTTCACTAAGGTAGCCTGAAATAGCTATTTAAACCTCTGTAATTTAGTTTCTTGACTTGGTCTGCATAGTTCAGACATCATTTCTTGGGAATGTTTATGAATAGGACCAGGAGTTAACCTGGCTATAGAACAAAAGGAACAGATTTCTCCAGTTGTAAAGCTTCTTATAATGAAGGGATTGTTCATTCTCTTTGGAATAAAGGAACAATGAGGAGGAGGAGCATCAGCTAGAGATCATAAGAGGGAAATGTGGGCTGTCTGAGGTACTTAGGACATTATTTCAACTCTTAGTATTATGCCTCTCCAGAAAATATGGAAAGCAGATCCACCTCAAAACATTACTGGAAACACTCTTATTCCACAGGCACTCACTGAATGTCTCCCACATGCCCTGGGTTTCAAAGGACTTGCACAAGGCAAAGATTCTTGTTCTTTAAGTGCCTCCACTTGGGTAAAGGAGACAAATAATAAGCAAATAATATTTGAAAAGAAAATGAACAAAATGAAAAGCATCTTTATCCTCTGGAGAAAGTTTTTTTTTATTTCCACAAAGAAACTGAATTTAGTAGAGTTCACTGGAGCAAAACAAAACAAAACTGATTTGCAAGGTGGTTACACCCAACCCCACCCCCAACCATAAATTCTGAGCGAGAACTCCAGTCAACAAAGTAGTTTCTGGCATTTATCGAAAACAGAAGTGAGACAACTTAATTGGTTATTACACCTTACTGCAATTAACCAAGGTTTAGCAATTGTGACTAAGTCTATTACTTGTATGGTAGGCTGGGCCCAGTGCAGAAACCTTGTTAAAGTCAATGGCCTGTTATAGAATGGGATTTAACAAGGCCATGGTGTGCTTGATATGAATGGTTTATGAGGAAGAGTAGGTAAAAAGCCAAAAAGCTTACACGTTTTCAGGAAGGCAACATGAGGTTAGGAATGGCTTGCAAACATCAGTGAGGGGTGACCCTCTAAGACCATCTTGATGCAAAGTTGAACATCAGAATAAGGCAAGGTAAGACTCAATTTATCTGTTTAATATTGGAGAAATAAAGCCAGGTACCAGAGGCTCATGCCTGTATTCTTAGCTACTCGGGAGGCTGAAATCTGAGGATCATGATTCGAAGCCAGGCAAGGCAGGAAAATCTGTGAGACTCCTATCTCCAGTTAACTACTAAAAAAGCTCCAGCTCAAGTGCTAGAACACTAGCCTTAAGCATAAATGGCAACAGCTCCTAAGCCCTGAATTTAAGCCCTAAGACCAAAATACACACACACACACACACACACACACACACACACACACACACACACACATGATTGGAGAAATAATTGCCACTGGAAAAAGTCCAGAAGAAGTTGATGGTGCTGAGGACATAAATGTGATATAAGGCCCAAACTGAAGGACTGATTGGAGTTGTGTACAGGAATGGGTCATATGTGGTCCTTGCCACAGAACATTGCTAGTGAACTCAGGTGATAACAGTATGCAAGTCAGTATGGTGTTAGGGATGGTTCTTCTTTGATGGAATCTTCTGCCAAACTAGAAGAATTTGAACTTTCCATTTTAGAAATAGTGAATCTTATCTGTTTTTAGAATAGTTTTCATTAATGTCTCTGTGTATGAAATGATTAGAATTCAGTAACATCTGAAGTTTAAACCTGTAAATTCAAATCTCTGATCTCAGATAGCATGAGGACAGCCATGGAAAGAGAAGACTTTTATTTACTGTAGCACTGACTTATGACTAGATTTCAGATCATTTCATTAAAGTAGTTACATTTAATTATGGGCTAAAAGAAGAGATTTTAAAAACCTTGTAGTCTGAAGAAAAAGAAAACAAAACAAGCAAATAATGATGGGCCAGCTCTAGTGTTGTAAGTGACCTACAGTGTTTCAGATAAAAACTGCGGTATACATAAATTCATACTTTATCTATATGGATGGTGTGTACTTTTTGCTTCCATAGCTCAATTAAAGTTGCACATCTTGCATCATTATAAGTAATTATAAATATTATATAAATAATTCTAATGGTTATAAGTATTTCACATTTATGCCCATTAGAATAGATAAGAAAGCAAACTTAGAAGTCTTCAGGTTACTGAATCAGGTTCAATGGCTCACATCTATAATCTCAGCTAAATGAGAGGCTATAGGTAGGAGAATCCCAGTCTGAGGCTGGCCAAGGCAAAGAGTAGGAGCCTGTCAGAAAAGTAAAGATCAGGTGTAGGGCACTTGTCTAGCAAGCATAAATCTCTGAGTTCAAATCAAAGAAAAGAAAATGCTCAAGTTATGAATTCCTCAATTTACCTTCCAGTGTGGATACAGATATTTATACACACCACTTACCCATCTCTCATATGAGGATTTGCTTTGCACCTTTCTAGTTACCTAATGCCCTCTGAAAATACTAAATATAAAGTTAAAGGAACCAACAAATCATGAATTTTAGGTTGTACATCAGCTTGAATACCATGAAAAATCTTAATACTATCTCCTTTCATAGTACCCATGCCAAGAATCATGCATCGCCACACCACATATGGTATTAGCCATTCAGCCACTTGGGCATCAGCTGACTGTGGTAGCGCTAAAGTATTTCCATAGTCCTCATTTACTTACTGATGACCCCAAAGCACAAGAGTAGAGAATCTAGTTATTCTGAGACCAGAACAAGGCTGTAAAGAAGTTCTTGTAAGTGAAGAGGTGGAAATTATTGGCCTAATGAGGAATGAAAAAAGCCACAAACTGAAGTGAGGAATGAAAAAAGCCACAAACTGAAGTGGCTGAGATCCACTCTAAAAACCAATCTTCTCTTGATGGAATTGTGAAAAAGGCAAAGAAATTAATGTTATTTTTGGTGCCTTGCCTCCAACTGCAAGTAAGTGTTTAGTTTTATGATGAAGACATCATCTATGTGGGTGGAAGCATGTTTGTATATATGCATAGGGTTGGGACACAGAGTTGTGACTACCCACAAGTTCAGGTGTCCATTGTCTGGCTTGGAACAGAGAATTATGACAACTATTTTACATGTCATACACACAGATAGACACAGACACCCCTCACTCCCACACACACTTACATTTGCTTCAGGAGGCTCGCTCACTTTTAGTTGAGCACAACTTTTAGCTGAAACTCCTATCTTTTCTATTATACAACAGTCCCAGACTTCTCTCATGGGGTTTTACCCAGCATACTGGTCTGGTAGGACACACAGCTCCTCCACCCCACCCCCAACCCCACCCCACTCTTGCCACCATCCACGCGGTCCCCTCACACTCATTACTCTCCTGGATGGCAGAATGTGTCAGTCACTGCTTCTTGGTGAAGGAGATGACTGCTGGGTAAAAATGACTTGCATATGCTCGGAGGTCCTACCTCTAACAAATTCAAATCCAAGTTTTGTTAGTGGATCCTAAAAGTAAAGTATAAGTACCATAAGCACAGAGATGGATTCTTTGCCCTAGGTCTCCATGGCTGTAAGGACCATGTCCTCGACATTACATTGTCCAGGAAAAGATGTAGGAAGTCTTTTTTCCCCCTGAGGGTCATGCTTGAAGGCAGCAGCAATGCCCACTGGGCCATTCCTGAGATGGCTGCATCAGGACACACTGAAGAGGAGTACTGGAAAATTTCTACCCTTGGTTTTATGTGAAGTTTACAGAGAATACCAAGAGAATACAAATGAGCCAAACTGGATCCATGTATGAGAGATACACCATTCTCTTTTTCTCTTTTTAAAAACTTTATTCCAATGCAAGTTAGTGTGCTTTCTTCAATGTTCAGGTGAAAGACAAATGACTTTTTTCATATCAGAAAAGTAATGTTGACTCTGTGTCTCCTGTTGACTCTGTGTCCTTCAGGTCTGGGACTCAGGGCCAATGTCTGAATCCACTCAGAGGCAAGGTGGTAATTTCTTGTCAAAAAACAAAATCTGAGAGATTATGGCCCATCAGCAGAAAGGAAGTAGGATGGCCGTGGGAGGGAAGATGGGCAGGTCCCATAGAAGATGCAACAATGAAAATTCAATGTTCTTTCCAAGAGTTCCTTTGGAATGAAGAGACCAAGTTGCTTAACTGGTCTTTATTTGAAATTAGAGAGCTGATTTGTAATAGCTTCTCAATGTAAGACTAATGACATGTTAGAGGTGTGTTAATGAAGCCATGTAAAGGAGACAAAAGAGGAATCAGGGCTAATCAAAATGCCAGCTATTTTAAGATCTTTCTTTGACCAAATAATGACCTTCATGCATATTATGCACCATTAGTATTTGTAACTGTTATTGCCAGTACTAGCAAGTAAGTTAATTTTACATGAATAGTTTGTCTAAAATTTTGGCAAATACTAATTAGTAAATATCAGGAAATATGTTTGCAATAATGTAGGAGATACTTGTAGATTTCTAATCTCTGACAATTTTTATATTATAATTGATTTCCATAAAGAGTTTTTCATCTGAAATGTAGTCATTGAAAGACAGAGTTAGTAGAAAGCAAAGGTACTAAAATGTTTGTATTGTCAGGGACTATGTAATGATGCTTTGGTCAGCAGTGGGCTGCATGTATAATAGTGGGTCACCTAGTGACATTGTGGCCATCTTAGTTTTATAGGTACACAATGGTGTTTGGACAATGACAGCTTCACCTAACAATACTTCTCTTAGAATATCCCATCAGTAAGGGTACACAATTGCTTCCTAGTGAAACTGGGTTTTTAGACCCCAGGTCCAAAGTCCTAGACTCCCGTTAGTCCATCTACTTGCACCAAAATGTAAAATAAAGAAGCCTGGTGAAGTTCAGAGAAAGGAGATTTAAGTGTAGTAGCCATGGAAAGACAGTACTTCAGTACATCTTCAGCTGTCTTCAGTGGTACAGAGGTTAGCTTCAAGTAAAAGAGAATTGGGAGTATGAGGTGAGAAAGGTTTGTATAGTACAGCAGTCCTAGATCACAAGAATGGATGGTGTGGTTGGCCATTAGCTCAGTTTTTCCCCTTAGAGATATTTGGGAAAATTGATACTATTTTATAACTGGAACAGAACAGGAACAAGGTGGTCTCCTGAGTTTTTGATTCTCTTCTTTAAGATGGTAAGAAGAATCCATTGTCTATTCAGGGGTAGTTTGCCTTCCACACAGATACTTAACAATGAATTTGCTCTTTCCTGGAACCCAAGATGATTACAAAGGGTCTGCAGCCGGGCATAGCTCGGATCAAAAAAGCACAGATACAAATGTGGGTGAGGTTTAGTTAATTCACAAGGCCTCTTACACTAAGTGAAAGTAATCAGACTCATTACACTGAGTCTATATAATTTCTATTTTTGTCCTTTACATATATTTCTAATTCTGGGTCAAGTGCGATATGTTCATAAATGACTTCTGACATTACTTTGAAAAAATGGATGGGAGTCGGACACACATGTAGTGAAGACAGTGGATTTGGCTGTCACTCACACAAGAGAAGGCAACTAAATTGGTTAGATATTAACAAGCAAACTATCCAGTTGTCTCTGTTGTGTTTGGCCATAGAGGGTGTCTGTATTCCTTTTCCCATTATATATGGAAACTGTGGTAATCTTGTAGCTAACTAGACTTTGAATCTACAAAGAACATATAGCTCCCTCAATTGACCAATAAAGCATGTGGAGACTGGCTGGTTAGACCAAGATGAGACGTGTAGCTTGAGTTGTTAGAGGGAAAAAACCATTCATTTATTGAAAAATATGTCCTAAGAAGGCACATCATGTTGAAGTATATTGACTTTATGTATGAAGATGACATAATGAGATTCACCGAAAGCTGTTCACTAATATGACAGTTGAGAACAAAGAAAGAGTAACAGAGGGAGTGAATCTGATTAAAGTACACTATAACCACCAGCAAAATACCATGATGAAACCCAGTTGAGCAATTAATATACATTTTAAAATGAATGACAGGGTGAGTAATGTTGGGCAAGGGAGGGGGAATAGACAGGATAGATATGGATCAAGTACTTTACGTACATGTATAAAGTTAAAATAATGAGACCTGTTGAAATTGTTTTAAGTGAGGGAAGGAAAGAAAAGGGAGGGATCAGGGAATATTATCTACTTATATGGAAATGCTATAATGAAACCTCTTTGTACTCTTAATATATGCTAATAAAATGTGTGAAATATGTATCCAATGATATCCTATACTACAGATATAAAAGTTAGTCTGCTGGGTGCTAATGGTTCATGCTTATAATCCTAGTTACTTAGAAGGCTGAGATCTGAGGATCACAATTTCTTTTTTTTAATTTAATTTAATTGTTAAGGTGATATACAAAGGGGTTAGAGTTACATAAGTAAGGTAGTGAGTACATTTCTTATCAAACTTGTTTCACTCTCCCTAATTTTTCTCCCACTTTTTCTCTCCCCAGTCCCCCCACAAGTTATGCAGTTCATTTCCAACATATTGTTTTGTAAATATCACATAATTTTCCCTTTGTCCTTTTCTCTGCATTTTGTTGTTCCCTCTCCCTTCCTTAATTCAAATAAACACATACACAATACCCAAGGTACCAAAATCAAATACAGTGACAACAGGGGATAAACCATAGGGAAAACACAAAAGAAAAAAGAAATCACATAGTACATTAAAAACAACAACAGAAAACAGTTCTGCTTCCATATCTTGGAGTTCATTTTGCTTAGCACCATCTTATATGGTCATATGTACATAGCTATTGAGCTATTCTTCTTATCCACTAGGAATACCCTAGACATATATGAATTATTACAAATGAGGGAAATCATGGAGCCTATTTTTCTTTGAGTCTGGCTTACTTCACTTAATATGATTTTTCCAAGTCTTTCCATTTCCTCACAATTGGGCGATGTCATTCTTTCTAATAGAAGCATAGAGAATTCCATTGTATGTATACCACATTTCTTTTTTTGTACATTTTTTATTATAAAAATGCTGTATAGAGGGTACTGGGATTTGAACTCAGAGCCTTGCATTTGTTAGGCAGGTGCTTTACTGTTGAATCATCCCTTCAGCCCTGTTTTATTGTTGGAGAGATAACAAGGTATCTCCCTGCCTGGGGGTGTACCTGGGTGGCGATCCACCTATTTTATTCTTACCATCATTACTAGGATGACAGGCATGTACTACAATATCTAGCATCCCCCAAGTGAGATGATGTTTTATGGACTTTTACAACTGGAGCTGCCTTGGAAATAAATTTTCTCCTTGTGAGCCCCATTGTTGGCCTTCTCCTTGTTAGTCCCAAGTAACTAGGATTATATGAATTAGCTACTAGAATGGACTCCAGTAACTGTAGCTCTGAATGGGAGTTTTAGATGGAGAAGATGAATTAATCTAATTCTGTATGTGTGTGAGTGTGTGCGAGTGTGAGTGTGTGTGTGTGTTGTGTGTGTATCTTCATTCTGCTGTTTTACTCTAAATGACATGAAATGCTGATAGGTTATACCTCTATAATAATTTTTAAATGAATCTATTTTTCTACTTCTGTTTATTCTCCTGCTTTGTGGTATTCTATTTTTCTGAGTCAGGTAAGTCATTGAGGAAATTTTGCTCTGCAATTATAATGAACTATAATAGGTGATCTTGACTATCATTTGGGAAATTGAAGATGTCCTGGTATGTTTCCACTGAGCCTTGTGTCATGTATTTGCTTTACTTTTGTTTACTTTGTTGTTGATTTTGAGTTTTAAGCCTGTTTAATATATCTCTGATCAAAATCATGGCAATGATTTTTTCACAGATCATGGTGACACTTTTAGGGGAGTTTCATGTCATCTTAGCTTTTCCTTGATCATCATCCTTTCTTCCTTCACAGGAGTATGGCATTTTAGACCTTTTTCCTTTACTCTGCAAACAAAGGTATGGTAATTTACTCAAAAGTGTATGCAGTGAGCAAACTGAATCTACCACTTATCTGTATCCAATCAGCTGGTAACTTGCAGCTCTGTGGAATTACCCTAACAAACTGCCCATTTCATAGCCCTCAGCTTAATGAGCATTTTGCAAATGATATTTCTTCAAAACTATTTCCTGGTCCAGTTTTTATTCTCTCATACTACAGAGTAACTTTTAAAGAACAACCAGGTTTTAAACATATGCTCTGAAATGTTTACACAATCCCAAGATCTTTTATCAACAGCCACTTGATATATATATATATTTGGTCCATTGTAGGGCTTGAAATCTGGGCCTGAGCATTATCCCTCAGCTCCTCAGCTCAAGCTTAGTGCTCTACCACTTGAGCCACAGTGCCATTTCTGGTTTTCTGGTGGTTTATTAGCGAGAAGAGTCTCATGGACTTTTCTGCCCAGGCTGGCTTTGACCCACAATCCTCAGATCTCAGCCTCCTGAGTAGCTAGGATTACAGGCGTGAGCCACTGGTGTCCCACTGATAATATTTTTTATATATAGTTTGAAATATAAAACTCCTCTATTTTTTCCCATTACCCCTTTGCTAGACAGGGTTCTGTAGTTTTGTGAGCCTTTCTGCCAGTGGTAGTTTCTAACTAGCCTGTTTCAGGACAGGCAGACTGGTAATAATGTCCATCAGTGGTTTCATCCCTTGCAAAGATTGAATTTGAACAGTAAATGCTGAAGCCAATATGAAAGTAATAAGTCCAGGGTCACAGAGGGGTACCAACTCGTTACTTCCTCGAGGATTTCTGTGTTTTATGTCCCATTTCCAACACAATACCAGCTGGACAAAGCTGGCCCTTTGACAAAACCTTCATAATATTGTGGCTACCCAAAAGAGGCAAAACTTTCTTTTTGTGGTCACAAACAAGTGTACAAAATTACTTAATTTCCCCCTGTGTTCCACTCAACTACACTGTATTGATTTCAGAGAGAATGGTATTAAGCTCCTTTTTTTCCAGTTAATTTAAAACTGAGAGTTGTAGATCTTCAACCAGAATATATTCTATTCATAATTTATGTGTAAAACTTTAATAAGTATATTTAGGTAGCTAAGAAAGTCTAATTAAAAAAGAGTGCAAGGAGTTCATACTCTACCGCTAACCTATATTGATTCTTATAAGAATAAAATGATCTAACTTCTCTTGACCCCAGTTTAACATTTATTAATCTACCATTTTATAATGTTGCATCAATCTTGAGTTATTAAAGTAACTTACTCTTTTATACTTCAATAAGATAATTTCCCTTCTTTTCTGAATCCATATTCATATTTCTTTTATATGTGTGTGTGGCGGGGGAGGTGTTATACCAGGGCATGACCTCAGGGCCCTCTGTTCTCACAGCATCTGTTGGAAGGTGGAGTGAAAGGAGGGAAGATGGGACCTGGGATGGGCAAGCAAATAATATGTTTAACAGCTTTGGTGTTTGCTGTCCCTGTGCTTTTTCACTCAAGGCCAGTGTCTACCATTTCTGACACAGCACCATTTTCAAGCTTTGGAAACTTTCTCAGCAGCTCAGGAACTCTGCAGTTTCACGAATAGAATGGATACCTAATTCTTACTCCATAGAGTCCCTTTGTCATTTACACAGTGATTTCCTTGTGTTTTCCTTTCTTGTAAGTCCTAATGTGACTCAAATCTCAACCTTACACCCTATAACCTGTTCTCTGTTAACCACAGATCCAGAAATGGCCCTACACTCCACTTTCCCTTTATCTGTCAGCTGAGTCATAAGTTGAGGTTTAGCATTACCATCCAGGACTCCTGAACTGTCTTCCCTGCTCTCTACCTGGAATTCCTGAGTCATAACCTCTGGCCTGTACACATCATCTGGGCTGTGGTCACTCACTGGCTGGTATTCTTATCTCCATTTTCTGCTTTTCCAATTCATTCTCTTTCTATTGCTTCTGTTTTTTTTTTTTTTTAATAATAGTGCATTTGCTGTCCCCTCATCAAAATTTTCCATCAGTCCTTGGGCTTATAAGATAAAGGCCTCAGGAAGTCAACTATTGTTGCTCTGCCACAATTTCTTCATCTCCCAAATGGAAAAAAACCTCAATACTTTATTTTAAAATATATTAACTATTTCCATGATTCACAGCTCAATCCAATGTGAAAATCCTGCCCCATCCGTCTGCTTTCCCTGCTTCCATATGATAACAATTTTAGTATTCTCTATGCATCCTTTCCGTTTCCTTCTACAAACAAAATATATACCTGAAAACACATGTAGGAAATTAGAGAATTTTTAAAAGTCTCATCTTTATTACAGGAAAAAGCAAAGACTCAGAGTCAAAAGTATTTAAGGAAGGAAAAAAATACCTTGTTTGTACATAAGAGCAAAGAGAGAAGCCAAACTTAAAATGGTGCAGATATTTCACATACACATACAAACTTACAATTCATAGAGAAAAAATACAATTTTCTCATATAATTATTGTCTCTGGAAAATCTGTGACATGTTTCATATGCCAAACAGGAAAGGCTAGAGATAAAATGTTTTCTTGTGGGATTTCAGCAATTTATGGGAAATATTTGAGGTTTCATTTATTCTGGAAGGCTGCTAGTTGGATTGACCCTGGATTGTATTTATTTATCATAGCAGCAGGGAAAGATATCAGTGTTGCTTCTACACCAACTTTGCAGCTAGAGCGACTTCTTTTGTTATTTGTATTACACTAAATGCTCACTTAATAACCTCGGGTAGCTATTCTCCTCGATAACCTCTTTCCCTGCTGATAGATGTTTATATGTAACATCTTCCTCCCAGTATGTCCTACTCCTAGCACTGTGCTGAAGAATAAATAGGTAAATCATGAACACACTAAGATCCATTTCTGGAAGGTCCCACAGAAGCGGTAAATATTCCTTGCTGTTCTTTGCCTTAGTCTTTTTTTCTTTCTCTTTTTCTTTTTTTTTTTGCTACTATATCAGAATACTCAAGATTGGTTAATTTATACAAAAAGTTTTATTTCTTATAGTTCTGGAGGCAGGAGGTCCAAGGTTAAAAGTCTTACATCTCTATCTGAGGGAGCACAGAATTCTAGGGAAAAGGGTGAAATAGTACAAAAATAGAGCCCACTAGACATTGATGGAAGTGATCTATATACTCATGGGTAGAGATGGGAGGGGGGACTGGGAGAAAGTGAGGAAACACATGACACTACACAAAAGGAAATGTACTCATTACCTGACTCGTGTAAATGTAACCTCTCTGAACATTACCTCTATAATAACAATAAAGTAATTTTTTAAAAGTCTTACATCTGTCAAGGGACTTCTAGCTTTTTAATTCCATGTTGACAAGTGAAATATCAAGAGTGAACACATCAGGCATCTACACAAACAGATTGACTAAAATATAGTATACATGGAGAGAATTCCAATGCTGTAACAAATGAGTACCAGGAAGCTAAACCATGCGTTGTCAAGGTGGGAAGTTGAAGAAAGCACAAGGAGCAGGCAAATGGAGAGAGGGGATGTGGGCAAAAACAGTGATAATATTCAATGTATATATGAGAAATGGAATAAGTAGTTTGAGGGGATAGTTAGGATTGGGAGAGAAAGGGGAGAATGATAGGAGAGGTAACATTGATGAAGATCCATTGTACTCATGATGTACTGACATGTTGAGGAGAATACATGGGTTGCTTTCATCAGGAACCCTCCTTTAACAAGAAACTAACCAACGTCAGCAGTAGACATTAGTTCACTGACTTCCTTATGGCAACTGCTTCTTAATGGTTCCACCCCACTGCTGCTGCCATTAGGAACTGAACATACAACATACTAACTTCACAGGGCCCATTCAGAAAAAAAATCTTCTTTCTTCTCTAGCCTGACTTCTAAGTATTCTCCTCCCAGTGTCTCCTCCAGTTACTTGATGTAACAGTAATTCCAACATAGGTACAGCTCTAAAACATGTAACACTGTGCCATGTTTTAGCTTGTTTGTGTTCTTTCTCTTTGCCTCCCTAATCCACTACTTATCTGGCTTTGTTTCTGATCTTTTCATGACAAGCTGACTTTCATTCCCAAAGTGCTTCCTTTCATAGACCACTGCCTAGTACATTGTAATATATAGTTACCTATCTATTTCTCTCTCTCTCTATCTTATATGTTATCTATATATGTCTATATATAATATAAAAGATTATATATTATCTATTCTTCTTATAATATGTGATATAATTCAGATAAAATATATATCAATGGTATATAGATGATATATATCATATTTGATATATATTAGATACCATATTATTTATATTGCATATCATAGAACAGATGTATATTTGTTGAACTAATATAGATCAATTGTAAAGCCAGGCACAAGACTTTCTTCAAAATGTTTGATGTTATAAAGCATACCACCAAGAATGCTGATTCTTGGGTCCAATGACAGGCTCCATTTTTCATGTCAGGTAATTTTTTTTTAACAATGAGGACAGTAAAAATCTTTTTTATAGACTTCATGCATAAACCTATCATCCTAAGAGATCAGCCAACCTACCTTTTATAGGTCAGTTTCTATTTAGAGTAAAAACAATTGTACAAATTGTTTTTTCCTGACCTTAAAGATGAGTAAACTTGTTGCGCCTTTCAAACAACCCAAAGATACTGTTTACACTAGAAAAGAATGGGACTCACATCTCCTGAATCTTGGAGTGCCCAGTGCACAGTACATAAAGAATTCCACAATGCTTGAAATTGAATGTATAAAATTCAATAGAATAAGTGTCCTGTGATTTTAGGTTATTCACTACTACCTTTAATCTAAGATCAAATGATACCTTATGCTAAGGTGTTAGGCAGTCCATAGGTGAAGGTGAGAAGGTCCTGGCCCTTTGTCTTCTTCCTCTTCCATCCCGTTTATCAGGAGGTTGAAGCAGCGAGTGTCTCCAGTCTCTTAGTTGACAGGATAATCTTGCCACAGTTTAAGATCATTCAGGGATGGTTTGTCATGAAAGAGGCTTAAGATGGGATGAATTCAGAAGCGTGAGAAACGTTTCATAGAGCAGCATCTGACATGGCATTATTGATCTCATGTCATGCCCTGTTTGTCTCAGGCTGTTCTCCAGGATCTCGTTAGGAGTTTTAAATTCCTCCAAAGAGAAGACATCAAAGCCAGAGGTGACTAAGGCAATAAATCTTTTAGTGGTGATATGGGAAAAAATACTTTCATGATTGGACTGTTATACATACACATGCACACATGCACACACACAAATGTAAAATGGTCTGATTCAAAATAACAAGTGGTAAGATGTTATTGTATTCTGCTCAGGGTACAGTCCAAAGACAGCATTTTGAACGTTATTATCATCTATATGAGATTTGGTCCACTGTCAATAATGAGATGCTTAAAAGCAAACTCTCACCTGATAGTTGAAGAGGCTTTGAAGACATACCAATGAGAAACTTAGGTTTTTGCAACTCAAAGCTGTCATAGAAATTGGCTTTGTCAGATAGATGTTTCAGAGATAACATTTTTATTGCTATGGAGTCAACATAAACAAATTATGAATAATACAAATTTATGCTTCCAGAGTGCGGGTGCCATGCTTGAGAGATGCAGCCACTTGACAAATTAATGTGATTACAATTTTAAAGGCCCACCTTTGTGATTGGAAATTTCTGCTGATACAATCAATATAGATGCTTGGTTCTCCAACAACACAAGAACACTTTTTGAAACACTTGACTACATCTTTAGAATTGTGGCAGGATTCTAGTGTCACAAAGAAATTGCATCCTGTCTAGAATTTCAGCTTTCTTAGTAAGGAGGCCAGTGCTGCATAGATAGATTCAACAAAGAATATCAGTTCTGCTAGAACAAAGTAAAGCATTATCCTTGGTTATGTGGTGTGTACTAGGGCTTAAATCTAGGGCCTCTGCTCTCACTTTCTCCACTCACAGCATACTTGAGCCATGCCTCCAGTTCTGGTTTTTTACTGATTAGTTGGAGATAAAAGTCTCATAGATTGGTTTTCCTAACTGAGCTGGTTTCAAACTGTGATCCTTAGATTTCGGTTTTTTGATTTGTTAGGTTTACAGGTATGAGCCACCAGCACTCACCCTGCTAGATTAAGTTCTATTATACATTCTACTTGTGAAGAAATTATCTATCTCGAGTTGCTTATAGGTGAGAAGAACTATACCAGTGTGTAAAAATACTTAAATAAGGCTCGGTACCAATGGCTCACACCTGTAATACTAGTTACTCAAAAGGCATTAGAAATAGAGGTCTATATCCTGTATGCAGTTATTTCTATTTTTCCTTCTGTTTTAGTTTTCTGTACCCTTTGTCTTGTATGATCTGTGGAAGGGAAAGGGAATCACAATATCTGCAGGACAATGGATGAACTAATGCAACAATGATTTTCACTAGATACTACATTGGAAATGAACTTTACAACTTGGGTGGGTATGGGAGTGAGGGTGGTAAGCAGGAGAAAATGAGGGAGGCAGTAACAATGTTTAAAAAACATTCATTACAGTACTTTTGAAACTGTAAACCCCCTGTTCATCACCTTTACAATCAATCAATCAATTGTCTGAGGGCTAAGATCTGCCTCTAGCCCAGGCAGGAAAGTCCATGAGACTCTGATCTCCAGTTAACTACGAATTAAAACAACAACAACAACAAACAAACCAAAACCCCACAACAAATGAAAAGAGAAAAAGAAGTGGAACTGTGGCTCAAGTAGTAGAGCACTAGTCTTGAGCAAAAATGCTGGGAGAATGCCCAGACCCAGAGTTTAAGCCTCAGGACCAGCACACACACCCAAATTTACATAGTAAACACATAAAGTAAAAATACATTCATTTTGTGAATGGGACAAAGGGTTCTGAGGAAAGTGCATACTTTAGTTTTTCTGGATATAACTCCCCTTCTTATTAGTGACATAGAGGTTAAAGGGAAAGTCATTTAATAGTCACTTCCCACTGTTTAGAAGGAGACTCTTAGTGCCCACAAAGATGGATGACTTTTTTTTTTGGTCCGGTCATGGGGCCTGAACTGTGGGCCTGGGCACTGTCCCTCAGCTCTTCAGTTCAAGGCTAGCACTCTACCACTTGAGCCACAGCGCCACTTCTGGCTTTTTTCTTATGTGGTGCTGAGGAATCGAACCCAAGGCCAAAGGCATGCAAGGCAAGCACTCTACCACTGAGCCACCTTCCCAGCCCCGGATGACTTATTTTTTGTCTCTGTATTCAGAAGATATCAGGTTGAGGCTCTTGTGTAAAGCTTGAGATAAGTACGCATCCTCTGTCTTTTTTTAAAAAATACATTTTTATTGTGAAAATACTGTACAGAGGGGTTACAGTTACATGAGCAAGGTAATGAGTACATTTCTTACCCAGCATTGTTGCCTCCTCCTTTGTTTTTCCCCTACCATCCCTTCCCTCCCACCTCCTCAGCTATACCCTTCCCCCCCCCACCTGCCTAAATTGTACAGTTCATTTTTCAACATAGCATCTTGTACATCTCATTGTTACAATGGTCAATCGGTATCCCTATTTAAACACTTTATTTTATCCCTTCCTCTCCCCAAATTATACCAACATCAAATACAATGAAAACAGGGGTTATACCATGGATGAGGGAATAAAAAGCAACAAAAAATGACATGGTACTTTATAAATATGTTAGAAACAATAGCAAGGAAGAAAAAAACCACTTGTGTCCTTATCTTGGGGTTCATTTCGCTTAACATCATCTTATCTGAACTTTTCTGCTTGTCCCAGACATATACTAGTTATTGCAAATAAGGGAAACCATGGGACCTATGTTTCTTTGGGCCTGGCTTATTTCACTTAACATAATTTTTTCCAAGTCTTTCCATTTCCTAACAAATGGGGTGATGTCATTTTTTCTGTTGGAGGCATAGAATTCCATTGTGTGTGTGTGTGTGTGTGTGTGTGTGTGTGTGTGTGTGTGTATATGTATACCACATCCTCTTTCTAAATTAACTAAGGAAATAAATCATAGATATTGAGGTAGTTTATGAAAAAAATGCAAGTCTGTATTGTCAGATAAAAAAACAAATTTTGCATAGCTGATAACATTGCTCCATGGCATATAGAAATCACATGGCATCAATATTCACGGAGCACAGAAGTGTGTGTGTTCTGTAACTACCTGGGGTGAGGTATGGAATTATGGCACAGACACATCAGGTGCTTTGTGAGCTAAAGAATGCATATATTGCTGCTCCACCAGAATGCATTCTGTGTGGTTCCTTACTGCTGTGTCCTGCTGCCGTGTGTGTGTGTATGTGTGTGTGTGTGTAGAAAGATAGTTAACTTCTGCTGCTGGGTTCAAAAACACAGTATAAGACTATTCATTCTGAAAGACATCACTTGATTTATGATATTACCATATACCAGACATTCATAAGGTTTCTTTCTGAACTTTGTAAGTGCCCAAATTCTCAACTATGGACACAGGCAGACTGGTTTGACCTGATTTATCTGAAAGTCATTTGGTTCCTCAAACACTTTGCCATGCTTTTCACACTTACTGAATTGAAGATGTCTACTACAAGTTGGCCATTTTCTCCCCTGAAAGTGTGTAATGGTAGAATGATTTCGTGAGAATCTCTAACAAGGGTGTTGGTAATGGGCGGAGCTATGGAAGTGTTGGTCAGGCATCTCATTCCTCATCTATTTCAGACAAACTTTTTCAAGACAAATTTGTATGCATGTGAATTACACAACTGCCAAAATTTTCAAGCATTCACTGGTAATTGTTAAAAACATAAATGTCAATGTTTGCCCTTCTTAACTGTAGAATAGCTTGGTTCTTAAATTCCCATGGATGGATACCCAATAATATGGTTAAGTCCCCCACCTAAGATCCATCTTAGACACCAATTTCTTAGGTAGAACCTGAGTGTGGCAGCACATAGAATAACAGAAGGAGCACTAGGTACTGGTGGCTCATGCCTATTATATAGCTATTCAGCAGGCTGAGATCTGAGTATCTGCCAGTCCTACCATAAAATTCTACATCTGAGATCTGAGGATCTGGAAGTCTGGGCAGAAAGTTCCAAGACATTCCATCTCCCATTAACTACCTAAAAGCCAGGGTGGAGGTATGGCTCAAGAGCACCAGCAAAGCAAGCAAGGTAAGTGAACAAAGCCCTGGTACTCATGGGAGTGGGTAATCAGGAAGAGAATCCGAGCTTGTCTTTGAATCTCCTATCACTAACTCAAGTTGGAAGCTACTGGCAGCTTTGTAAAAGGCATGCTTCCAACAAGGGAGGACTCTGTCAGTTTAAGAGTGACCAAGCCCTTCCACTCCAGCTAGATTAGAGTCCTACAGAGAAGAGATGTGATCTCTTTGTCATTCCTTCCAATGTTCACTGGTATCAGCTGAAGAAATATCATTGTTCTGAAGTTATAAATGTCTCATTGCTTTTTTCTCTGAGGATTTACTTTCATAGCATGGATACTGTGGACTTGGAGATGATTATCATTTGGTTTGCATTTTCTCACAATTGTTCCTTTTTCTTGAAATTGGGCTTTTTAAAAGCATGATGTCTACAGTTTTCCTGTTCAACTCTGCTCCTTTCTCTTCAAGTAACACTGGTCACAGCTGTGTAGAAGCATAGATCAATGGCCTACTTGTCCATGTGTCATGAGGGACACAGAATGCAGACAGACTCTAGAATTTATTTCTTCAAGGGCTCAAACACCATTAGTAGTGGGGATGGGACAATATCTCTTGAAAAGAAATAACAATCAGCAATTTTTGTATTGTCTTTTGGTTTTACCAGGTTCACAAGAATTCTTATATACAAAAGGACACAAAGATAAGAGGTGGTAGGTGTTCTCTAGGAAAATGGTTACAGGGGCTGGGAAGGTGGCTCAGTGGTAGAGCGCTTGCCTTGCATGCCTGAGGCCCTGGGTTCGATTCCTCTGCACCACATAAGCAAAAAGAAAAAAACGGAAGTGGCACTGTGGCTCAAGTGGTAGAGCACTAGCCTTGAGCTGAAGAGCTGAGGGACAGCGCCCAGGCCCACAGTTCAGGCCCCACAACGGGACCAAAAAAAAAAAAAAGAAAGAAAGAAAGGAAAATGGTTACAAAGAAGGCAGCAGCATTCCTTCCATTTGTATCCTTTCAATTTATTGAGAGTTTAGTCCTCACATTGTTTTGGTGAAGCAGTAGTTTTGTCATGTTAAATAACCCAGTCAGTAAGTGTCACAGATCAGCTATACTAACTACTGTATGATTTTGGTTTAGCAACTTTATGCTTGAGTCTCCTCATCAGTAAAGTGGAAATTGACTGCCATTAAGTTACTGAGTTGTCATGAAAATTAAAATGACAATCACAGTGTTCCTATAACAATTATTACTATGATTATAGCTGAAGTAGGTCATCTGACAGTAAGCAGTGTAGTGCTTCTCCTATCACTCTACCATGTGTTATCCTTGCAGAATATTCTGTTTTGTTTGTCAGTCATGGGGCTTGAACTCTGGGCCTGGGTACTGTCCCTGAGCTCTTCATCTCCAGGCAAGAGGTCTACCACTTGAGCCACAGCACCAGTTAGAGTTTTCTGGTGGTTAATTGGAGGTAAGAGTTTCACGGACTTTAGCTGCCCAGGCTGCCTTTGATTCAATCCTCAGATCTCAGCCTCCTGAGTATCTAGGATTACAGGCATGAGCCACTGGTGCCCGGCTCCTTGCCAAATATTCTATCTGGGTTTATGTTCTGTGGTGGTGAACTCTCAGGAGCTGCTGCTCAGTTCTTGACTACTTAGCTTCTAGACCTAACTTGACATCAAGTCATGTGACCTCAGAAAACTAACCCAGATTCTCTTTGTGTACTTCCCCCTTGTACACCATGAAGACTGAAAGTTAGAAAAACCATTTTTCCTTTGGATCATCAAAGTAGGCATTCCTCCATTATCTCTCTTACTTCAGACTATTGGATTATCATCATCATCATCATCATCATCATCATTATTTGTGTGTGTGCACTGTGGCTTCAACTAAGGGCCTGGGTGTTATTTCTTAGCATTATCACTCAAGTCTGGTGCTCTGTCATTTGAGCCACAGCTTTACTTCTGCCTGCCTGCCTTCTTTCCTTCTTCTTGTTGTTGATTGAAGAATCTCATGAATTTTCCTGCTCAGGCTAGCTTTGAACTGCAATCCTTAGATCTTAGCTTCCTGCATAGCTAGGATTATAGGTATGAGCAACTTGTGTCCAACTCAAACTATGAAGTTTTTACCATAGCATAAAAGGGAAAGAAAGAAGGAAGGGAGGGAGGAAGGAGGGAGGGAGGGAAGAAAATAAATTAAGAAATTAAAGAAATTAAGAGTGAGGGAGAGAAGGAAGGAAGAAGAAAGAGAAAGAAAGGAATGAAGAAGAGAGAAAGAAAGAAGGAAAGAAAGAGTAAGGAAGCAAAAGAAGGGAAGGAAGGAAAGGAGGGAGGAAGGAAGGGAGGGAAGGAGGGAAAATAAATCATGAATTTGGTGACTTATAGAAATAAAGATTACAAGTTTGTTCATAGCAAAAAATCCTAGTGATAACAACTGAACTCAATTGCCATGCAAAATTCAAAATAGCTACCTTATAGTAGGATAGGATAATTTTACTGAGATGTTTCAAGTATACTTTTGTCCAATGGCAGGAGCTGAGGACATTGTATTTTAATATTTTCACCTGCTTTCCCTGCACTGAGTGACTGTCTTCTGTGGCCAGAGCTGACACGTAAGATTTCTCAAAATGCCTTTTAATCCTAATGTTCTCTTGTTTACCAAGGTGGATATTATATTTGTCCCAGAAACAGGACAATTTTTGCAGTTTCAATTTGATACAGATTTGTGGATTATACCAATTGGTGGGTATTTTGTTGGGTTGTTGATAATTAGAAAATAATCTGTATTCTAAAAATGACTTTTACATAAGAATTATTTTAAAGTATTTATGTTTAAGAATTATTTTAAAGTATTTAGGTTTAAAAGTAAGTGTAACATTCATAAACTTTTACGTAAAGATAAGGGAGTAAATTTCAGCTTGGCATTCAGCTCTGCAAATAGCAAGAACATGGCTAGTTGGAGGTAGGATGTATACTAGGCATTTTTACTAAGCAAGGTGTGTGAGTCTATTTTCATTGCCAAGGTAACAATACAGCGTTGCTTTGGACTCTTGGATGTCACAGTGCCAAAAGGATTGTGGTAAACAGAGAATGTTGAAATGAAGTATAACCAGTAGTCTCTCTGATTTTCTTCTTTTCATTTATTTTTGTGCTATTTGCATTAATACTATAGTATAATAAAAGTACATGAGTGTGATCATATTTTCTCTATAGTAAAACTGCACACTTTTGAGAAGTCTTCATAGGAATTAGTAAGATAACCAGACCTTGATTACACTCAACTTTTGCAATGATGTTTAAACACACCATTATTATCATATGCATAATGAGCTATATCTTGATAGAAATATTGAGTTAGAAACTTTTCTATTTGAGTTCAATGCTGCTTCAGATGAGCTCAGCAGTCATCTTACATTGGGCAAGAATGAAAATTCATAAGTCAGGAAGTACTTTATGGAACTTTATGACATGCCATATTTCAGCCCTTGTTGCCTGTTAGTCAGACAGGGATTACTTGTGTAGGCACAGCTGTGTAGGGTAGGATATGAATAGAGCTGTGTATCAAAGCTCAAGGATTGGATAGCTATGCAGCTGGTATAGATCCAAGTCTTTGCCAAGGAAAATGAATATGCAGATTTGACAGCTCTAATGAAGGCTACCTCCTGGAGTAATGCATGTATATTCATATAAAATGTTGTTCATTTTGTGGTACCATTTCTCTCTCTTCAGGTACTTGTATATAGAAGTGATTTAATTCTACCTCAACTTTTGAGAAGATAACTGCCACAGAGCTTCACAAACTTGCTAACAAGTAGTTGTATTGAGGGATTCCATTGTCTGGTGTTTTGAAGGTAAATTGATCAAGGAGTTCCAGTTTTTAGATTCCTACTATAATGGCTCCTTTGAAGAGACCCAATTCCTACTATGCCTCAAAGGAATCAATTCCACAGGAATGAACTAAGTGTAATTTACCATTTCTGCTCTGATCTCCCATATTCTACTAGTAACTGGGCCTGTTTGTTCCATAAGCATCTAGATTCTTCTTATCTTTGGAGTGGGCAAATAGATTTGGCTTGACATTGTTTCTGGGTTTTTGTTTGTTCATTTGTTTTTCTCCGTGTGTTTCATTCTAGCCCTAAACATTTCTAGAGCACTGTCGATGAATCCCTCATGTATCTTTATGAAGGTCTCCTGATAACTGTTCCACAAAACTTACTTTTTGTCTTGTAAGTCTACATTTTACACTCTTCTCTTACCTCTTCCCCATTCCCTTCCATTTCTTCTTCCCCTTGTCCTTTCACCTTCAGATACATTTATTGAGTATTGTTATTGAATTGTTTGAAGCAAGGTCAGGACCCAGTACTTGATAGGTAGTTGGCATTTATAACTACATGGGGACTAATGATTAAATCATTCCTTTCATTTAAGGACACTCCTGTGGGAGACAGCATGGAGACTGGGAGGCAAATAATTTTGTTAGGATCCTGCTCCAGTTTGCAGGTAGGAATGACACACACCTGATGTCAGTGACTTCAGGAAGAGAGCGGAGCAGAAAGGTGAATGGAGAGGATATGAAAACAAAATTTGGGGGTTGACTAGTTGGATAAGAGGAGGCAAATATGAAACAGTGGGCACAGGGATCGGTGCCCATGCTTGGTGACCTAAGAGCCCACCAGCTTAAGAATCTTCTCTCCTGAATCCTTTCTGAACACCAGAGCTTGAATCGATCACTCTCTTCTCTTGATTTTTCTAACTTGGAATTGAAGTCATTTGTTTTTGTGGATTTTAAGCCTGCAAAAATTTATGATTTCTCCAAAGCTGGGGCTGTGCAGGATTCAGTTGTTTGCTGTGGGTGTGGTCTGCTGGCTGTGGGTTGCAGGTAGCTGTTCACATCTGAAGGCCCACATCTGAGTGAGACTGGATCCCTGTTCCCAGTTGTAGGCATAATCATGCTGCCCTGTTGTTTGTTGTAGGTTGTGGGTCTTGGGCCTGGGCGCTGTCCCTGAGCTCTTCAGCTCAAGGCTAGTACTCTACCATTTGAGCTATAGCGCCACCTCTGATTTTTTTGTTGGTTAATTGGAGATAAGAGTCTCATGGACTTTCCTGCCCAGGCTGGCTTTGAACTGTGATCCTCAGATCTCAGGCTCCAAGTAATTAGGATTACAGGTGTGAGCCACGGATACCCAGCTGCCCTGTTATTTTTCTAAAGTACCAAGGATCACTTCACAGTGGGATTATTTGAGGTCACCATACCAGGAAGATAAAAAGTTTCTCAGTAACTCATGTTTTGAAGTGGACATGTAGAAGAATTGCAATGATAGTAGAGTGAGTTTAGCAATACACCATACCTCTATTAACATATTACCTAACTTTGATGTAATTATCAAAATTAAAAAGCCAATAATTGTATAATGTAATATGTATATATATAATAACCATTAACAGATTTCAATGCTATTAAATAAGTATCAGACTTTATTCAAGTTTTTCCAAAAATTTCCCTTACTAATTTTATTTTTCTGTTTAATCAAAGCTATCACAGTTGTTTTTATTTATTTATTTTTCTTAATAGATTTTTATTGTAAAGATACTGTACAGAGGGGTTACAGTTACATGGGCAAGGTAATGAGTCCATAGAGCATTGTTATACCCTCCTTTGTTTTTCCCCTACCATAGAGCCTATAGAGCATTGTTATACCCTCCTTTGTTTTTCCCCTACCATCCCCTCCCTCCCCAACTCCCCCATTCCCTGCCCCCTGCAAAGTTATAAAGTTCGTTATCAACATACTGAACATACTGTCTTATACATCTCATTGTTACAATGGGTCATCCTGTAGCCTTATTTCAGCATTTTGTTATTTCCCTTCCCCTCCCCAAATTAGAAAAATATATATACAAGATGCAGAACACTGGAATCAAATACAATGACAGCAGCGGTTGTACCATGGGGGAAGAACATACAAAGAAACAACAACAACAACAAAAATCACATAGTACATTATACGTACATTAAAAAGAACAGCAACAATGATAAAACCTCTTGTGTCCCTATCTTGGGGTTCATTTCCTTAGCATTAGGTTATATGGTCATATGTACATAGCTTTTGACCTCTTCTGCTTGTCGTAGACATATACTAGTTATTGCAGATAAGGGAAACCATGGGATCTATGTTTCTTTGAGTCTGGCTTACTTCACTTAATATATATTTTTTTAAGTCTTTCCATTTTCTAACAAATGGTGCAATGTCATTCTTTCTGATGGAGGCCTAGAATTCCATTGTATATAGATATACCACATTTTCTAGATCCATTCATCTACTGAGGGGCATCTGAATTGGTTCCATATTTTAGCTATGGTGATTAATGCTGCAATAAACATAGTTGTGCTGGTAGCTTTGGTATGGCTTTATTTCACTGTTGTTTTTATTTTAACCTATTTTCCAATCCCTCCCTGCTCTCTCATTTCCCATCCTCATAGGGTTTTGTGACCTTGATACTCTGGATGAGTACTAGCTGGTACCTCTCATTGGCTTTGTCTGACATTTGTTTATGGGTAGTCAAGATTCTGATTTAGAGGAAGCATATCACCACAGTGAAGTGCCTTCTCATCTGATTATCAAAGCACCTGCTCTCAGCATGTTTCCTTACTAGAGATGTTAGCTTTGATCATTTGCAAAATCACATCACTGAAAAGGTTACTTTTCCCTTTGCATTTTTTTTATAATATGTCACTAAGTCTAGTTCATGTTTAAGGGAAGAGATTAGAGTGTACCTTCTGGAAGGAAGAATAGCCAAGACATTAGGAGCATATGTTAAAACTACCACTGTAATGAATAATATGTTGAAGATAATCATTTAAGATTATAAAACTATCTGCCTATAAGATAATTTAATATAGTGATAGAAAATGTAAAAAGGTTGCTAATTTTCATTTATTGATTGTAATTCTTATGCAAGGAATGCTTTCTCTCATTTATATATATGCAGACATATATATATACCACATATACATATGTATATATGATTATACAAATATACATATACATATATCTGTGTTTATATGTACACAGATATACATTGGTGTATATCTGTGTGTATATATGTACACAGATATACATACATATACTTATGTATATATGTATGTGGTATTTATTTGTTTGGTTATTTATTTACAATATTGAAAACTGAACTTGAGGCTTCAAACCTACTAAGCAAGCATTCTACTACTTGAGCATGCCCTTCTCCTTTGCTTTTGCTCTGTGTGTGTGTGTGTGTATGTGTTTCATTTCCAATAGGGTCTCACATGTTCTCCCAGGCTAGTCTTAGGCTGTGATCTTCACTTCCTTAGTAGCTGGGATTACAAGCAAGTACCACCATCTGGTTTGTTTTCTGATATGGGATCTTACTGACTGCTTGCCTGTGCCGACCTCAAACTGCAATGCTTCTGACTCTTCTTCCTCAGGACCTGGATTACAGGTTTGCTCCATCATACCCAGCTCATTTGTTTATTTATTCAACCAAGCACTTAATTTATATCTTCATGAACTCATGGATATTTATTTTGTTTTTATTATAATTCAGAACAATCATTCAATGCATAATGTAGTTACAGTTAATAGTGGACCATGTGTATGGCAATAGTGTCTCAAGATGACAATTGACCTGAAAAATTCCTTTCAATAAATATTTTTATTGTTTCTTTTCATGTTTACATATGTTTAGATACCCAGATACCACTGTGGTACAATTCCTATGATATTCAAAATGGCACTGTTGAGATAGGTTTATTGCCTAGCTGTGCAGTAAACTACATTTAACTTTGTATGGAACACTCTTTGTGTTTCCACAATGACAAACCTGATGAATGACAGAGTTCTCTGAAAGTGTCTCTGTCCTTAAGCAATGTGTCAATATGCCCTCATTCTGTATTCTATTACTATAATCATTCCAGCTTTGGTTATACACTATTTTTTTCTTTTTCATTTTAAAGTTTTAGCAAGAATTTTAGTATAACAGGGCTTTAGTATAACAGTATAATAGCTCATGAAGGAGATTTTTTAGTTACTTTTAAGATCTTTTCTCCATCTTACAAGTATTTTGTGTGTGTGTGTGTGTGTGTGTGTGTGTGTGTGTGTGTGTGTTTGTGATGACAGGAAGTAATTTTCCTGCCTCAGTTCTATAGGGATCAATTTCTTAAAGAAGTTCTGATATTTTTTACTGTGGATGTTACTCAGAATCCCAAATCTGGGCACTAAATGTCCTGATTGCTTTTTAGGGGTCATTGCCTATTTGCCCCTTTAGCAGAAAAGCTCTGTTAAGTTGTCCTTCAGTATCCACAGTGGATACTGTGGATTGCTTTTAGTGTTTGTACAGAAACCCACATTCCCAGGTGTTTAATTCCCTGATACACGATGGCCCAGTATTTGCACCTAACCTGTGAACATCTTCCTGTATACTGTGCCATCTCTAGATTGCTTATACTATCTACTATATGGAAATACTATATAAATAGTTGCTATACATATTGTTTAGGGAATGAGAATAACAAGAAAAAAGTCTGTACTAGTACAGTTTTTTTCCTAAATATTTCTATCCATAGTTGGTTGAATCCGTTGGTAATAAATCTAAAGATGTAGACAGCCAGCTGTGTATTAATACATGCACACACACTTATCTATATTTGTGTCTTCACAAAAAATCAATTGGTCATATGTATATGTGTCTGTCTAAAAGCTCTCTATACTGTTCTGGAGATGTGTATGTCTATAGTTTGAGCAATACCACAGTCTTGATTATTACAGTTATAAAGTTATTCAAGATAAATCCTTCACTTTTGTTTGTCTTTTAAAGTGTTGGCTTAGCTACTGTGATCTTTACTCTTTCATATAAATCTAAATATGAATGGTGTTTTGCTTCTACTTTACCCCCTGCTACATCCAATTCAATTACTCCTCACTGACATTGAGGAATAACACTAATATTACCAGATTGACCTAATACTCTGTGACCTTGCTAAATATACTTATTAGGGCTAGACCAGTGAAATCATCTGAGATTAGATTTCATTTTTGGAGAACTTTTAGCTAGAAGTCACTTCAATCCTTCCATCCTTCCATCCTTCCCTTCTTCCTTCCCTTCCTCCCTCCCTTCCTTCCTCCTTCCCTCCCTCCCTCCCTCCCTTCTTTCTTTCTTTCTCTCTCCTTCCTTACTTCCTTCTTTCTTTTTTGTTATCTATTTATTTATTATTTATCTATTTATTATCTATCTATTTATTCACAATTAACTGGGTGTCCTGTATTTTTTTTCATGGTATTTTTTTCTTCCTTCTTTCTTTCCTTCTTTCTTTCTTTCCGCCTGCCTTCCTTCCTTCCTTCCTTCCTTCCTTCCTTCCTTCCTTCCTTCCTTCCTTCCTTTCTTTCTTTCTTTCTTTCTTTCTTTCTTTCTTTCTTTCTTTCTTTCCGCCTGCCTTCCTTCCTTCCTTCCTTCCTTCCTTCCTTCCTTCCTTCCTTCCTTCCTTCCTTTCTTTCTTTCTTTCTTTCTTTCTTTCTTTCTTTCTTTCTTTCTTTCTTTCTTTCTTTCTTTCTTTCTTTCTTTCTTTCTTTTGTCAGTGGTGGGGCTTGAACTCAGGGCCTGAGTGCTGTTGCTGAGCTTTTTTTACTTAAGCCTAGTACTCTACCACTTTGAGCCACAGCACCACTTTTCTTTCTGGTGGTTAATTGGAGATGAGTCCTATGGACATTTCTATCCTCAGATCTCAGCTTCCTGATTAACCAGGATAACAGGCATAGCTTCCAGTGCCTAGCTTAGAAGTCACTTTCATTAGTAGGTAAATACTATTTGCCGTATCTGTTTCTTGGATGACTTTGGTACTTTATGTCTTTCAGTAACTGACGGAGTATTACCCGGGCCATCATCACTTATGAGGATACATTTGTTCATAGTATCTTATTATTATCCTCTTAATGACTGCAAGATCAATACTGATGTTCTTATTTAATTCCCAATATTAGTAATTTGTATTTTTCTCATTTTTCTTGTTCAATCTTGCAAGAATCTAATGAACTTTATGCGACTTTCCTAAAAAGTAGCTTTCTATATTGATTTTACAAATTATTTTCTATTTTTATTGATATCTGCTCTATTACTTATTGTTGTCTTTTATATGCTTACGTGGGACTTAAATGGACATTTCTCTTTTTATTTTTATGGTGGCAGCTTAATGATTTGATACCTTCCTTGTGATATAAACATTAATACTTTAAACTTATTTTTAAGAATCGGTTTTACTGCATGCCAAGATTTATATTTTTTTCATTCAAATCAAATTCTTTTTAAATTTACCTTGAAATGCCCTCTTTGGTCTATGCGTTATTTACAAGCATGTTTTTTAATTTCAAAATAGAATTGGGAAATTTTGTTATGGTTTAGAGTTTAATCCCACTGTGATATGAGAACATGCTTTACATTATTCCTGTGGATTATGCTAAATGTCCTATGCACACTTGACAAGAATGTCTGTACTGCTCATATTGGGCAGAATATCTGTAAATGCCAGTTTGGTACATTGTATTGTTCTAATTATCTGTATCCCTATTTATTTTCTAACTGTTTATTCTATCAAGCACTATTCTTGCAGTGTTGGAAACTCCATTTGCAATTACATATACATGTCTATTTCTGTTTTTAGTTCTATTCACTTTTGCATTAGGTAACTTGAATTTCTGCTCAGTTAGTATACATTTAGAATGAGTGTTTACTATCCAAATCTGGTGATGCATTTCTGTAACCCCAGCATTGGCAGGCTGATAAAGGAGGATGAGGAACTTGAGGTCAGCCTGAACTACATAGAAAAGAAATAAAGTTTATTAAAAAAAGAAATGAGTAATAAAAGAAAAGAAAGGTGAAGGGAAAGAAGAATAAAAGAAGAGGAGAGAAGAGGAAGAAAGAAGGGAAGAAAAGAGGAGGGATAGAAAGGGAAAGAAACAGAGGGGGAAATGGGATAGAAAGAGGAAAGAAAGCAAGAGCAATAGAAAACAAAATGTAAAACTGAAGTGGAAATGGAAGGGGAAAGGGAAATGGAAGAGGAAGGAAAAGGAAGGGAGGGAAGGAAAAGGAAAAGGTAAAGTCAGGAAGCACCATTCAGAAAGCTTTTACAGGATCCTTATCCAACTTTTCCAAGTGCCTGGTAGGTGACAGAGAGGAATCCTACAAGAGTGTAAAGCACTCTTTCTGCATAGCCAGGCATTTCACTCTTCTTCACAGACCACACTTAGTATTTACCAGTTTGTTAAAGAGAATTTAGGTGAATTTTCTTACCAGCTTCTATGAGCTAATAGTGTTTGCTCCAGGTGAGTCTGCTGGGTTCTACTGCTTCCCATAGGCACCTTATTCTCCCAAAATTTCTCTTGGTTGAGCTTAGCGCAGATGGCTCATGCCTGCAATCCTAGCTACTCAGGAGGCTGAGATCTGAGGATCACATTTCAAAACCAGTCTGGGCAGGAAAGTCCATGAGACTGTTACCTCTAATTAACCACTCAAAAACTGGAAGTGGTACTGTGGCACAAAGTGGTAATGTGGCTCAAGTGGTAGAGCACTAGCCTTGCGCAAAAGAGCTCAGAGACAGTGCCCAGGCCCTGAGTTCAAGCCCCATGACCAACAAAATAAGTTGTCTTAGTTGGTTACTCTCTAACCCCAGTGTGTTCACAGGTTTAAAAAAGTTAATTTGCTGTTTATTCAGCTTTTTCCTGATGTAAGAGGTAGAGCGATATTTTCGACAACTCCAAGCTGAAAACAGACTTGTAGATATTTTGAAACATATTTCACAATTTTTTTTTAAAAAATAGTGTTTTTTTTCTGAAAAGTATAGTGTTTTTTTCTTGTCACCTTTTGTGTTTGTAGTAATGTGTGTCATTTTATCCTTTGGCTTTCCTAGTTGTAGGAATCATCATTCTCTGAAAGTCTGTCCTAATTGAATTTTATTTATGATGTTCTAGCCATTTCCAATTGTTGACTTTTCACAATGGAAAATGCTTATTTTTCTGCCTTTTCCTTGTTAATGTGTACCTTCCTATTCTGTTCTGTCAGTGTGTATAATTACATTGTGTTTCTTTGCAAATAATGTGTGTATGAATCTTTGTGTCATACTGTGCTTGATGCACTGTTGAGTACAGTTTGTATCTAGTTGGTAATCTCAGTGATACTCATGGCAAAATCAGCCAATTTTATGATCTCTAAGAATTATTTCTCCAGTGTTAACACTGGCTCACTTGTTTTCTAATCAGGTCATATGTTGTGCTAAGGTAATAGAAACTATTCTTCTAAGGAGTAGAAGACTTTGTTTTCTAATCAGTAGAAAATTAATCACAACATAATAGGCAGCTGTCTTTGAAAAAGCAACTCTAAGTTATGAATATCTATCCTGTAATAATAATTAACATGATCAATAATTAATGCCAATTGTTAAGTACATTTAAACTAATCATATCATTTGATGTGCATATGTGATGTAGCTCAGTGTTAAGCACTTGCCTAGCATGTGCCAGGTCCTAGGTTCAACATGTAATACCTACAAACAATCAGAAATAAACCAACAACCAAGCACAACCAAACAAATTTTTGCTTATACAGTATTGCTCAGCAATGACATGGAGCAAATTTCTTTTCTTACAGCTTGGCTTGATGACAGGTTAGCAATATAAGGACCTGTTTTATTGCTTGGGGTAATCTCATTTGTAAAATTATTCAAACTGAGGTGCACCTGTCACTATCCAAATACATTGGAGTAATTTTTTTAGTATTAGTATGTTTGGATTTATATATTTTATTTTTACCTAGTAGTACTGAATCGGTAATTCCTGTTGAAAAATCACCTTCTATTGCTTTATTCCTTTCTGAACTCTTTTATATAATGTATATGGATTGCTCTCATGAAAGTATTTTCCATACCCACTAGGTTTTCTGAGGACCAGAAAGAAAATTAGAATATTTTGAATAAACTTTAATAATTGTTAGACAATTTAGGAACTAAAGGAAGGCCTTCTTGCTACTATACCCAATGAATATAGTATTTTGAATGACAAGAAGTTGTTATAAAATATTTAAGTGTCATTTGGAGCTCAAGAATATCTGGGCTCTTAAGGATTGGCTATCACTTTCTGTGGTTAAGTAAAAGATGCCTGGTTAAAATACTGGGATGAGAATTGCCCGCCTCAGGGCTGTAGATGAAATTACAGATAATTCACTTATTAGTAAATAGTAAAAAATTTCCTAGAATGGAGTACATAAGAGCTGAATCTACCTAGAATGTTTACCTAACTCTTCACTATATTACTACCTCTGTAGAGCAAGTCCTTGTCAAGTCTTTGTTATCTTCTTAGGTGCAGAAGAGCCAATAGTGTTGTCAATGGAACCAAAACATGAAATTGAGAATGCCCAAAGTGTCATAGTGGGATCCTGAATATTCCCCACAGCCCGTTCATTGAAGGTTTGAGTTCCTAGCCTGTGGCACAGTTGATAGGTGGTAGAGCCTTCAGGAGGCAGGGCCACATGGAAGGAAGTTAGATCATTGGAGATGTGCCCTTCAAGGGGATACTGAAACCCTGTGCCTTCTTCTCTCTCTTTTTCTACTCCTGAATGCCAGGAGGGGAACAGGCTTTTCCCATTAGCTACTCCTGGCCATGATCTGCAACCAGCAGCCCCAAACCATCAGACTGAAACCTCTGAAACTTTGAGCCAAAATCAATCTTTTTCTCCTTTTAAGTTGATTACCTCAGGTGTTTTGTCACGGTGACAGAAATCTGACTAATACAGTTGACTATGGCTGGACTATTGAATTTGGGGGAAGAGATTATGTATAGTTAAATTGAAATTGATTCCAGACCTCTAATATACCCTCAGAGTGTGTGATATGGGCAAATTGAGAATGCGATAATCCAGTTATCCTAACCCACCTGCCATAGTGTGGTTTCCCTCTCAGAATAAACACAATCTTGACCCCTGTAAACATATTGCGTTAGGATTTTCCCCCTAAAAGGCTCTGTAGAAACAGTTTAGAATTATCTTCTGTTCTGGTTCTTTGTACACACGGGACCACATTTATGTCAACCAAGCATTTGATTAAGCCACAGAGATAACAAAAAAAATTAGAATTTGCAGATAAGATTTGGCCTTAAAATTCAAGTAAGACTGATCATCTGATAGCATAAACAGGTCTTTTACACTGATTATGTGCCATTTTTATCCTCACATGCACTTCATAATATATTCTGCTTTTCTTGAAGGAAAATGTGCTCCCTAGATTAAGATAATAATAGTAATAAAATAGTAGATTGTTATATTTGTAATCAGTAATTATATATTCACCAAATAAGTGGCTAGTATCTAGAGAACAAGCAATTGTATGAGCAATGATTACTAAAGAAGTAATTATGATGGAAGATAAGCCTCTCTTAGTTGTGCTTTTTAAAGACTAGCATTTACATAATAGTTTGTAATCCATAAAGAATATTTGTTTGGGGCTGAGAGAATGTGTCTGTGCCATGGCAGTTTAATACAGGAACACATGGCATTCATGGGTAGAACAGTCTCAATTTCGACTCTTCACTAGCTATTGGCAAGACACTGATTCTGAGTAATTTTTTAAGGCATGAATGAGAATCTTTTGCTGCTGCTTTTGTCCAGGAATCAGATCTGTTGGCCATCTCACTCCTAGGTCAGCTATGTGGGGCCTTTGGTAAGAGAAAATGAACAGAACAAAACCAAGACTAGTATTGATTGTGATATAAATAAGCAAATGGTGTAAAAAAAAACCTTATCAATGAGGGCAATTGTAGACTGAAATTATTATTTTTTTGGAAAACTTGGGAATTGTCAAAGTTCTGAAAACATGAACCTGCAACCATTAGCAGCTTTTGTGAACTCTTAAGACATTTGAAGCAAGTTGAGTAGCATTCACTTTCTACTAGTGTGACCATTCATAAGATGCTATCGAAATCTGGTTTGAGTGGGACAATATGAAGAGAGAACTTTACTGGAGAGGTAATCAATTTTGAAAAATATTCTACTTAGCAGAAAGTGTCTGCATTTCAGATAGATGTCAAGGTGGTTTTTGTTCTCTATGGCTCCATTTTAGGATTTTTTTTTCTGTTTTCTTAACCACTGCATATGGAAGGACCTAGAGCTACTGTACTAGATAGAAAAGTTGTTGCAAACATGATAAGATCAACAGTGCCCAAAACAATATACTAGAAAAAAAGTTGCCAGGGCATTTCATGGAGCATGTCCCCATGATTTATTTAATTATTTATTTATTCATTCATTCATTTTTTGCAAAAATTCGTGTTTTTGCAATTCAAGTTAATTCTGTAAACTCACCAATACTTTAAGAATGCATTCTTTCATCTCCATGGAAATGGAGAAGCTTTCTTCAATGTGGGCCCTTTGTTTTCCTTTTCGATGAAGATAAAAACCAAAATTTGACTTTTGCCTAGCGTTGGTATCATTTTCTGAAAAAGAGAAATATTTTGTTTTATAAAGCAGATATTTGAATAGATATTTGAGTGAGGAACTGTGCATAGGAATTATGCATTGCAAACTGCATTTAAGTTACAGTATACATTAAAGCTATGAAACAGGCCTTGCAACTGACCTACTTTGAAGTAGTTTGATGGTGTTTCACAAGAAACTTTGAGTTTATTGTTTTCCTCTTTTGTTCTCAAGCATAAAATCAGTTTGATTTTATTTATTATTAATTTTACTTTATAATGGTAGAGATTGAGTTTATGAAGAAAGTAAGTATAAGCCAGGCATGGTAGTGAACATCTGTAATCTCAGCACTTGGGAAGCTAGGACAAGATGATAGTTAGATTTGAGGCCAACCTGGACTATGTAGTGAGTCTTTGTCTCAAAAACAATTTACAGTTTCTCCAAAATATTCCTTGGTGACCATAAGAAACCAGATAATAAGATCCCTAATTGAGAGTGGACCCTTTTCCAAGAGTGCCCTTTCATGCACCCTTTATTTTGGAAATACCTGCCTTAAAACCAAATACTGGGTTCTAAGTGAGTACACAGAGATCACAGAGATGTAAATGCTCAAGTGCTGAATCTAAGATGAAATGCCTAGAGCTTAAATTCCTTTTCCAATTCTTTCTAGATGGATGACAATGCTTATAGTGTGAGCTGGACATGTTATCCTGTTATTTAACCCTACAAAACTTCAGTTTCCCTATGTATAAAATGGGGAAATGAAGATGATAATAATGACAGTGGTGATAATGATAGTGATAAAGATGCTACATGCTGATAAATCTGCGAGGAATGTTAAATAGGACAATTCAAGTTAAAGTCCTGTGCACAAAAATCTAGTTTGTCCTTGTTACTGATTTAATTGAAGGCAAAAGAGGGCCAGTTCTGTGCTTGGGGAGGGGATCAAGGAATCTCCTGTGTCATCTTGATTAAGAGCTAGAAATATAAATACACAATTGCTGCTCATTGTCCAAGTTTAGATAAACAAGACTGAAACCCATGTTCTTCCAGGGCTTGGATATTTAAGAGGTTATTGTGTCTGCAGGAGAACCGGGACACTGTTTAACTTGAACTTTAAGGGGGGTGTGTGTGTGGCCAGTTAAAGAGGCTAGTATAATAGTCAAAAAAGGAGAGCTTCACTTGTCAGCAGATCACATATAAAATAATTCTTTTTAAAGACACAGATGTTCTAAATCTCTTAAAGCTTCTTCAGAAATACCAGTCAACTTCTGAGTTAAAGATAAACAGGAACAAGAACCCTGGTGTGCTTTCCCACATCAGGGCAACTGTAGATAACAATAATGGACTGAACAGTTCCCAAAGTTAGAAGAAAAGATTTTGAGAATTTTTACCATAAAGTAAATGAGAAATATTAGATTAAGAAGAAGTGTTTAGCCTGATATAGGTATTGCATATTACATGTTACTCTATAAATATGTATATTATTTTTAAGTTTTTATGTATTAATTAAAAAACAAATACACATGTGTAAATTAAAATTTAACATAATAAATTTTAAGTAATATCTTATTTAAATATTATACATCTTATTTATAATATAAAGATAAATATTATTTAAATTTATTATGTATAATAATACATATAAATATATTATAGATATATTGTGTAATAGATGATAAAGTATAATGTAAATAATATGTTAATCATGCTTTATTGTATTAATTAAATGCTTTATTGTATTAATTAAATGTAATTAATTAAACTTGTTAATAAGTTAAAAATTTTTGAAATTTAACATGTGATAGGTTAAAATAGAGAACAGGAGCCTTCAAATATTTTTTAAGTAGTTTGTGGACTAACGGCTTCTATTGAAAGAGCTGAATGCTAGTTGGAGCTGCTCTGCTTTAGAATGGAAACACATAGCAGCATGCTCTCTTGATGACAATTATTTGGAGAGTATTGAAAATGGTGCCTGTTCAGCCTCTGGAACACTATATAGTACAAGATTAACTTTTGTTTTCCTCATAGAGACTTTTTATTCTAGGACTAGCCTTGGTGATAGCATCCAGCATTTGTTTGTGTTTGTCATCAAAAAGCTTCTACATGAACTAAAATGAGGCAGGGTGACTGGTGTATAGGCCTTTCCTGTCTTTCCTAGGGTTCAGTCCTAGGATTTGTCTTTGTCACAAACTCTATGAAAATATGCCATCCGATTGTTTCTAGCCTGGAGGAAGAGGGAGTTTCTGAGGGTGCTGTCAATTACAGAGCCTTTTTTGTCAGTTGTGGGTCTTGAACTCTGGGCCTGGGCGCTGTCCCTCAGCTCTTCAGCTCAAGGCTGGAGCTCTACCACTTGAGCCACAGCAACACTTCCGGCTGGTTTTTTTTCTGCTTATGTGGTGTTGAGGACTCGAACCTAGGCCTCATGCATGCAAGGCAAGCACTCTACCACTGAGCCACCTTCCCAGCCCCTATTTCTTCGAATTCTTGCAAAGTCTCTTAACTTCATTGAAATCTGTCAGTCTATGAAACATTAGAGTCAAGCAGGACTTGGGATATAACCTCACTAAGTTAGAAACAGTTTTTCACACATTAAAATATTTTTAAATGGTGATTGACACACCCCAAAACTTTGGGCAATTCTGAATGGCTTGCAGTTTTATCTCTCTCTCTCTGTCTCTCTGTCTCTCTCTCACATACACACACACATGTGGTACTGCAATTTGAACTTGGGGCTTTAGTGCTCTCTGAGCAAGTGTTCTACCACTTGAGCCATGCTTCTAGCCTTTTTGTTTTAGTTTTTTTCCAAATAGATTCTCACATTTATTCTCAGACTGGCATCCACCTTTTTAGCTGTGATTACAAGTATGTGCCACCATACCCAGATTTTATTGGCTGAGATAAGGTCTTGAGACCTTTTGGCCAGGCTTTCCTGTACAATAATCCTCTTGATCATGACCTCACATGAGGTAGGATTTTGCAGCTGTTAGCCACCACTTTTTCATCATTTATTAAAATGAATTCTAAACTTTGCATAAGCAGTTGTATATACTCATTTACTTTGCATTTGGACAGAAAAAGTAAGATATGGTAGATTGGAAGTTTGACTTTACCTCATTGGATTAAAAGTAATATGAAATACAGGGCTGGGAATGTGGTTTAGCAGTAGAGTACTTGCCTAGCATGCATGGAGCCCTGGGTTCAATTCCTCAGTACCACATAAACTGAAAAAGCCAGAGTGGCTCAAATGGTAGAGTGCTAACCCTGAGCAAAAGAAGCTCAGGGACAGCACCCAGGCCCTGGATTCAAACCTCAGGACTGGAAGGAAAAAAATCTGAAATACAGTCATGAGAATAACTGGAATCTCTTGGATTTTTTGACAGATTTAGGAGAAAATCTATTCATTTTGTGATTATCATCACTTACATATCCATGTGATAGCTGGTTTTGTGCAGGTGAATTGTACCCAAGTGAAAGACGGCAGTTCATTTTCTCATTATAGAATCTTTATTCTAGCTGGATTTGTAGGGGACAAGAGGAGTGAGAACAAGTGGAAACTAAGAAGACTCTGTTTGCAGAAAGCTTCCGATGGCAGCAAATCGTCTTCTGCATAGGTCTTGGGGCCCTGCAGGGATGGGTCTTGGGGTGGAAAAGGGGTCCTGGTGCTGCAGGTGCCACTTGAACTCTACTCTGGGGTTAGATGTCCCCTCCCCCCCCACACAGCAGGGATTTGTCTTGGTCTATCTGGCTTCATCTTTCCCTTCCCCTCCTTTCTCCTTTTAAGATAAAAGGATTTGATGAAGATGTTAGTCTGGCAGAACTTTAGATAGATCTTGGAATGAAAAAAAAATCATATCTGAGATTGCCTTAGATCTGAACCTCTCATTCCCTTTACTCCTTGCCATCAAACTGTCCTCCTGAGGGCAGATAACTTGATTTCTCTTTGCCTCTCCTTCTCCTTTTGAAGTAACAATTCCTTGATGACTGATCTGATGGATGCCTTTTAAGTTTCCATCCTTTGTGTTGTCTTTCCTGTGCTCTATTCATTGTTTCTTTCCATTTTCTTTTTCTTACTCCACTCTCTTCACTCCCAGCTCTTACCACCAATCCCACAATGAGCTTTTGATTCTCCCTCCCCCACCTGCAGAACTGCCAGGACATTCTCACCCTCCCTCAGGTCTGCTGTGTTATTACCTATACTCCCTCTGAGGGAGGCTTTGTTAAATCATCACTGCAGCTGTTTGTCTGGGGTAGTCCCTGGTCATGGGCCCCTCTGCACTAGTCTGTGCACCTGCACTTGTCTTCCTGACCACTATCTCCTAGATCACATTAATCCAGTTCTTCCCACTGTGGAGGTTAACTAGGGCTGTTTGCCTTCTGCAAAAAAACAAGGTTCCCTTGTTGAAAAAGGGTCCAATGCAATGCAGGGCTCAAGGAGTTTAGGAATAATGAAGCCAAGCCAACATAATTTTCTTTTTTTAAATAAGTTTTTTTTAATTTTCTGCATTTTTATTGTGAAAATACCATACAGAGAAGTTACAATTACACGAGCAAGCTAATGAGTACATTTCTTATCAAGCATTGTTGCCTTCTCCTTTGTTTCCCCTTCCCATCCCTTTCCATCTCCCCCCTCTCTGCTCCATACCCCCCCTGCCAAAGTTGTAAAGTTCATTTTTCGACATAACGTCTTGTACATCTCATTGTTGCAATGAGTCCACCTGTATCCCTATTTAAACAATTTGTTTTTCCCCTCACCCTTCACACATTATACCAACATCAAATACAGTGAAAACAGGGGTTTTATTGTGAAAATACTGTACAGAGGGATTACAGTTACATGAGCAAGGTAATGAGTACATTTCTTGTCAAGCATTGTTGCTTCCTCCTTTGTTTTTCCCCTACCATTCCTTCCCTCCCACCTCCACAACTACACTCCCCCCCACCTCATCCTCCCTAAATTGTAAAGTTCATTTTTCAACATATGGGTCAACCTGTATCCTTATTTAAACATTTTGTTTTTCCAACATAATTTTCTTGCCCCTACTCCTAGCCTAGGACAGGAGACCCTGTCTAGTTCCCCCAACCCACACTAGCTGATGCTGAGCAGTGCCCCCTGCTGGTGCTGGGAGATTCTAGATACAAGAAAAACAACTGTTCTGCAGAGCACCGGTACTTCACCCAGGTAAATTCTGCATTGTCAATTCACCCACCCATTTGTACCACCTGCATTCCACAGCAGCTAGCCTTGTCCTTCCTTCCCCTGGGGCCCTGACTCAATTTCTGTTAGCATTTAGCTCCAGATCGTAGGGTTCTCTGTATAGATCACCCTCCTGTCTGTCTTCCCCTGTGTATGCATGCTCTCACAGCACTGACAGTGGTCAGGGCTTGTTTGGCAGGAACCCCCACCCCCACACTTCATGAGTAATTCAATAACTAAATGTTAGGTTGAATTTTCCTGAAGACTCAGAAGAGAAGTTCCATAGCTTCTGGGAATAGCCTAGCTGTCAAGAAAACTGGTAGTGTGGTATCCCCAGCAACTACCAGCCATGAAGCTGTTCCTGCTCCCCAAAATCCCTGCCAGTGTGCTTCCACTGGCTACTCCTGTAAAATCTCAGGGCAAACATACTTAAGGCACACACAGGCAAGACCAGCAGGTAGTTTCACTGCAGCCAGACTTGGGGCTGGAAGCCTTCTACGTTTATCCTCACCAGCAGATATTCTTTATTTTGCCATCTTGTGAATCACTATAGAGATTCTCTGTATACTTTAAGGCAATAGGTTTCAACTTGGAGAAAAGTAATTACAATAAATTATTCTGTACAGCTTTTCTTTTCTGCCACCCATTTCACAATAATTATTTTTAATTTTAATTTTTTAATGTTTTATTATCTTTAACTGGTTGTAAAAATTAGTTCTTAACTTATCCACAAAGATTGTACATATTAAAGGGTTATCATGTAATGTTTTGATTCATGAGTAATGTTTTGAGTCATTGTATCATTAGGATAGGCATATCTACGATTATATATAGTTTCCTGATAGCCAAAATGTTCAAAATCTTTTCTTCTAGCTTTTTCTGACAATGGCTGTCTGTGTACACAAGAACTTTTTAGTCCTGTATAAAGGAAACAGCAACATAGTGTGCTTGGATCAGCCCTTCCGAATCACTCCCCTTGACTCTCCAATCTAGGATAATCACAGTTCTACTCTAAATTTTAATGAGATCAACTCTTTGGATTCAGAGTGAGATCATGAGATCTCTCGAGACTAGCATATTTCGCTTAACATAATGATCTCCATGCTGTTGCCAATGATTGGACTTAGATCTTTATTAGGGCTGAATAATATTTCATCATCTATAGACATCATATGTTCTTTATCAATTAATCAGTTAGTTGATGAATGCTTAGATTGCTTTTTTTAGCACGTTTTTATTGTAAAAATACTATACAGAGGGGTTACAGTTACATGAGCAAGGTAATGAGTACATTTCCTATCAAGCATTGTTACCTCCTCCTTTGTTTTTCTTCTATTTCTTGGCTATTGTGAATGGTGTTACCATAAATATGGGAGAGCAGATATCTCCACATACTGATTTCCTTTGTATGTAACTACCTAATCAGCTATCAGATGCGTTATTAATGGGTGTTTTAAATAAAAGGAAATGACGATGAAGTTGATGACAATAACTATTATTTAGTGCTTTCTACAAGCCAGACACCATGCTAAGCACTTTAGATGCATTATCTCCTGCCGTTAAGTGTAATCTGAGATGATAGAAGTAGCATCATGCAGTTTCCCAATCTATGAATAGCTGGACTGCTGACTTTAACCTTTCTTCATTTCCCTCTTTTTCTTTTAAAAGTCTGACCTAGTCCATTTTAGCTTTCAGAAACATCTCTGACATTGCATCATTGTGCCCTTGTGCTATTTTATGATAGAAAACGTTACAATTCAACATTAATATAAGAAGTAGTACTGAAAGGCCTTTATTACCTAATTTCATTGCTTAATGTTTTTAATAGCTTTTTAGTATATGAGCTGAATATTTTCTTTACTTCTTAAAATATTGCTCTATATACCCTTTGTGTCTACAGGAAGCGTAAGTATTTATAGCTGGATAGAAAGTCAGACTGACAATTTGTGAAACTTCAGGTCAAGTGATATTATATGGAGAGACAGAATCTATAACAAACCTAGAGGGCTGGGTGTATTTTAAATAAGTCCTGGTGTTACACAGGATTCCAGCTACTGTTTATATTTTTGAGGTTGTATATTGTACAGTTGTAGAAAAACCATTTCTATTATAATAGTTATGTATTAGGACAAATTTATGACTGATATGGACATCGTTTTCCAATATTTTCTAAAATAGACATATAATGTTGCTAAAAATGATCACTTAACTACAATTTTCTTACTTAATGACAAGTAAACTATATTGAAATATTGGATTTGTTTCTTAATTTGCGTGAAGAAAGCTGAGAGTTGGTGGCTCATGTCTGAAATCCTAGTTACTCAGGAGGCTGAGCTATGAGGGTCATGGTTCAAATCCAACCTGGGCAGGAAAGTCCGTGAGACTCTTGAATTAAAAACCAAAAAAACTGGAAGTGGAGCCATGGCTCAACTGGTGAGCACTAGCTTGAGCTGAAAGCCTCAAGGACAGCATCCAGGCCCTGAATTCAAGCCCCAGGAGCAACACAAATATGTATTTTTCACAAAAGGTACTTACATGTGTTATATTTATTTATATACTTAATTATTTTTATTTATAATTTGTCTTGACACAGATCTTTAATAATTTAAGGCTTATTATCTATTGTAAGTCGTTTACTATTTATTGAGTTTTGGATCACCTGTGTCATATTCCCTCACAAAATGTTTGAGATTTATCATCAAAGTACAGGTAGAAGTGATGAGAGATAGTGTGACTAGTTTTTAGTTTGCCAAATCACTATCATTACCAGAAGAGTGCAGGTATTATATTTTTGGTCTTAGCATATAGAGACAGCTTAGTTATATGTTATATAGATAGACCATTTTTCTTCCATTTTTTCCCTACTACATTAGAATCAGTGGTAGCAATAACAGAGATTCTGACACATCAAGAAAAACATGAGTAGTAGGAGGCTTGATGTTGTCAATTTAGCAGGACCTTAGGTGCTCATTACTGCATTTTATGTGGCCATGTGGATTCCTTCAAGTTGAACCTTTTGCCCCCTAAATACTTCTATATGTGGTCATTTGATTTTTTTTTGTACTCTAGAGGAAGCAGAGGCTCAGGACCATCAATGACTTATCAGAGATGATCAGTGATGAGTCAACACAAAGTCTTTGTATTCTAAATCTGATGATCTCTTTTGCCTGCCAGCTCTTTTGATGTAGCTAAGGACCACTAACCTGGGAAAAACAGTCAAAATAATCCTCTAGATAAATCAATGGCTAATTTAGTGTGTACTAACAATAGTACGAAATAACAACAGGTAACATTTATACAGAGCTTACTATGTGACATATATTGTACCAAGCTCTTTACTATATTACTCTTTAATATCTTCAATATCTTTTTGAAATAACTGTTTTTTCCTCCATTTTTCACTTGAGAAACCAAGGTTTATAAAGGCCAAATTCTTTTCTTGAGGCAAAGAATTATAGAACCTTATATCAAACATATGGTCATTCCCATTCCCAAACCCTCAACTCTTAAGTTCTACTTGTTGATTCACAGCAATAAGACAATATTGTGTGGTTAAGGCTATAGTCCTGTTTCTAGTTCAAGTGAGAGATGGTAAGGATATAGGGAACCAAAAATGTTCTTATAATTTCACTTAAATGTTCAAAAACTATGGTGGATAATTTAAGCAATCATACAATTTTACTTGAACTATTTGGTTAGAAAGTTAAATATAAAAATATCAGCAAAGTGTTCATGGGAATAGAAACAATCATAGCTTCTCCAAACATTCCACAGGTGTGAGTTAAAAATCAGTTTATGCAATCAATTTTAGATTCTTCTCTAGTTCAGATTTGTAATAATTTGTTAACATAGTATGTTTTAGTATGACTTTTGCTATTACAAAAGGTCTTCTTTATGAAAGTTACAAAGGACAGAAGCTGTTTGTGGCATAAATAAGCATATATCAGAGAACTTCCTTCCTTCCTGCAACATACGTCAATAAAAATGATGATTCAATGTTTTAAGAATGACTAAACCACTTAAACTTGAAGTGACAAATAAAGTCAGAACTCCAGGTTGTAAACTGTTGCTTTAAGCTAGGCCAATATTGAATCCTAGTTAAACTAGACCAGCCAGATCTAAAATACCCTTTCAGATTATATTAACTGATAATGAGTTACTGCTTAATTGAGTATCATTTCCTGTGGGAAAAATGTCATATCTTTCTGGAGACTTTGGTGGTGGTGTTTTAAGGATGTATACTGGTTCCAGCAATGACAATGAAACAAATCTGAGTTTAAAAGTAAATAAAGCTTCTGGGGCTGGGAAGATGCCTCAGGGTAGAGTGCTTGCCTCATATGCATGAGGCCCTGGGTTCGAGTCCTCAGCACCATATAAGCAGAAAAAGCTGGAGTGATGTTGTGGCTTAAGTAGTAGAGCATTAGCCCTGAGAAGAGCTGAGGGATAGTGCCTAGTCCCAGAGTTTAGGCCCCATGATGAACAAAAAGTAAAAAGAAAAAAAAGTAAATAAAGCTTCTAACATTGACTTTAATCTCTTGGTGAAATATATTAAAGATTAACCCTGATAAATCCTGATTAATCATTATTAATCAATACTTTTCCTAGCATATATACATACACATACATATATATGCAGAGCCTAAGAGAGTACACATATATAAAGAAGTATCAAACGTATTTGTGACTGTGGTGGAATTGGGAAGACAAAGAATCTGAAAACTTATCAGAGCATTGGAATATTTATATGCCAACATTTCGTATGCCAGTTGAGCTAATGCTCTGATAATGCAAACTTAGTTTAACCTGAACTGTAAGGAGAATGTTGTGTTAGATTTACATCCCTAATGATATTCTCTGTACACTGGAGTAGTTTAAAATATGTCAGCTTTTCCATAGCATTACTGGGAAACGTGAGACCCAGGAAAATTTGTAATCTGTCAGGGAGCACACACAGCTGTGTGCAGTAGGATGCTGCCTCCTCTTCCCTCCAGCTTCCTTTGTTGCTATTTCTGTGGGTGCAGTCAGGGAACTTTGTAATTGCAAGCTATCAGGAACAAACCCTTAGACTTGTTTATCAATATTCCCAGAGTTCTGTGTGAAATAAGGGATGATCATATGGTCAACTTGAAAGCCAATGTTCCAATTGTTCTGAAGACATGCTATCATTGTCCATGCATGCCTTCTGAATTTCCAAAGCCTATTGTGGACTATGGAATAAAGGCATTTGTAGGAAGAGATGGTTTGCCATGCATGTTTTGCCATATAAGGAGGCCCCTGTTTATGTTGCCTCTAGTAAGAGAATATTGTTCATTGATTGCTTAAAGTCAGCTCACAGCTCTCACTCTGCAAGCTTATCTGTTCTGACCTTTTCAAAACTGTTTGGATCCAACCACAGGGGAAGCGATGGTCATCTCCTACTTTTAGGCATTGAGATGAGTAAAAATACCACTTTGATGTATAGCAAAATGTAAACTATTTCAAGCTTATAAGATATGAGGTGGAGCTCAGCCCAGATTAAGTATCAGAGTGTTGGATAAAATTACAGACATGTGGTGTGTGTGTGTGTGTGTGTGTGTGTGTGTGTGTGTGTGTGTGTGTGTGTGTGTTTCAGAGCTGGCACCAGCTGTGATTCATTGTTTGCAATAATGAGCAGAAATGTAGGGTCTGCCAGCCACTGCCTGCATCCTGCTACTTCACTATGTATTATTATTCCGTCCTGTCCTCCTTATCTCTCCAGGTCCCCAGCTTGCATTTTAGTACACTTCATCTCTACACTCACTAGGGAAAAGGTCCTTGAAGTTATGGATGAAAATAACATGGAGCTAATGAACATGTGTTGGCTTCAGTGAACCTAATTACTTCAGGAGAACCACTTTCTGTGCTTGCCCCAAACTCCCCAAGATGGAAAACTACTAAAGGAAAATGGTTAGATTACACATGGGAGGCTCCATCTCAGACCTACCGAGTAAAAGTGACACAGGACAGGCTTGGTTCACTTTATAGTAAGCTGTATAGTGAAGAAGCTTCCAGGGTATTCTTAGGGAAGTTGGAGCAGCAACTCTCAGCCATGTCGGATGACAAAATCACCTAGGAATCTAGAAAAGCCCAGTAACCATGCCATTCCAAGACTCACTAACTAACAGTCTTGGAGGTAAGACCCAGGTGTTGATAACTTTTAAACTCCCCAGGTAACTTGAATGTATAGCCAAGATTGGAAAGCATTGAGCTGGAGGAAATGACTCATAAAGAGATTGCTAGCTCTTGGGAAAAGCTTACGTTTTAACAAATACTCACTTGACATTTGGATACAGAGTAGGAACTATGAAGATATTTGGCCTTATTTTAAGGGAAAAATTCTTGCCTTTATGGAACTTTTGATTCAGTGACACATATGTTTATGAAATGTATCCACAGTATTTGAACAACAAATCACAATATGAAGTGGTATTGAAAACCAAATTATATTGAATGAACCAAATGTGTCACCATCTAACATTTTACCACTGAAACAGACATTTACATTATATGTCTATATTCTTTCTTAAATCATATTGTCATAAAAATCTTCACACATATATCTGTGCATAATTCTCAGAAGTTTTGGAAAAATTCCTAAGCACTAAAGTTCATGGCCTAAACAGTAGAAATTCTAAATAGTTTTCATAAATACTGCCAGATTGTCACCCACAAAGGTTTCAACAATTCACCCTGATGACACCAAAGTCTGGAACTCTTTTTCCCACTAGAAATTATCATTAAAACTGAAACAAAAAATAATAAGACTCAATAATATAAATCTAAGGGTACAGAGAGTAAAGAATGATTGGAAATTGTAGAGGGGTAAAGAATGAAAGAATTGTTTAGCCTAGAATTTCAAGTGTATAACATCTTATCCCTGAAAACTACCTTAGAAAATTTTAGCCAGGCACTGGTGGCTCATAACCATAATCTTAGCTACTCAGGAGGCAGATATTTGAAGATTATGGTTTAAAGCCAGCCCTGACAGAAAAGTTCATGAAATACTTATCTCCAATTAAATAGCAAAAAGCTGGAAGTGGAGGTGTAGCTCAAGTGTATAAGACAGTCAAGAGCAGAAGTCTCTAAGATCAAGCCTTACATTTGGCACCCTCCTAAAAAGAAAGAAAAAAAAGAAAGAAAAAGAAAAAATTTAAATTCAAAATGTACATTTTCCCTTATTTTGTAGCAACAACTGAAACAACAAAATGGAAGATAATACAAATAAACCAGTATTAAGGTCTGGATATCAAATGTCCCTAAAAGTTCATTTGCTAAAGGTTGTGGCTGTGGAGATTACACTGGAGGAAGCATTGGGACTCTTCTCTCTCTCTCTCTCTCTCTCTCTCTCTCTCTCTCTCTCTCTCTCTCCTCTTTCTGTCTTTCTCTCTCAAAGCAGCAGGACCATGCAACCAGGGACCAAAACCTCTGAAAGGATGAGCAGAATGAAATCTTTTCTCCTTATAATTGATTGTCTTGGGGATTTTATCACAGTGGCAGAGAACTGACTGATGCAATCAGTGATGCATTTTAATATATTGAAAGATCAATGAAAAACTCCCCAAGGGACTCCCATAGTGCAACTATTGGAGAGAGAATGGAAAGTTGGCTGGGTGGCTTTCTCAGTACTGCTCTCAGCATTCTCTGGGACCACAAGCAATGGGGTTGTATGCTTTCCTGGTCCCTGACCTGCATAGTTGTGAAGAACGTCCCCCAAGGGGCTTTCCAGAGTAGTCTGATTAAGGTTAGTGCAAGTAGAAAGTAAAGAACACCCATTTATTTTTTCTTTTTTAGTATTTACTGAAACATAAGTAACAAAATAATCAAAAATAAAACAGAAAAGAATCTCGAGTAAAGGAGATGACTATTTGCCTAGACTTTTTTGTTGTTTTGTTGAGGAACCAAAAAAGGTTTGCTGTCTTAATGTTGTTTTAATGTTTTAAAATTTCTATGTTATATGAGATACTCGTTGCACATTTAGATTTTATCTGGTAGATAAATGATTTGACATGCATATGCTGTCATATGACAAAACTCACATTCAGAGACAGGGACTGTTCCTTCTGTTCTCATGCTGAAAGGCTCAAAAAATGGAAAATAAATGAATCTAACATATTGGCATGCCACCAAACATGGAATAACAAATTAAGGGGGGATAATATAGTACAGAATGAGGTCATTGAGTATACTGGCCAAAGAACAAGCTCTCCAACTTCTCCTGAAAAGTTATCAATAAAAAATTTGACTGAGAGTAAATTTAAAAAAAAATTTGACTGAGAGAACTAAATCATTGTCTGATTTCATTTCTTTTACAAAACTGTCTTTTTAATATTTTAAAGATGGCATAAATCCACAGTCAAGTTTCTATGTTTGCTGAACTATCCATACAAAACCAGAGAAGTAATTTTCCTCTGGAGCATCTCAAAATTAAAGTCTTATATGGCATTTCTTTGTGTGACATGTAATGGTATGTGAACTATGTCACATTTCTTTTGTCCACAGCATACGGCAGCATTCTTTTCCATTGTTGCTGTTCATCTGAATTCGCTGTCTGCTCTCAGCCAGAGCTGAGAGGAGGAACAAGTCTACAATTATGATTAAACCCAATCTCTGAAAAAGAGAAACTGTGCTAAAAAGCCACGAATATTGTTCAAAAAATGGGGAGGGGAATGACTATTCCTTCTCCTCACCAGGAATTTGACTGAGAAATAGCTTTCTGGTCAAAAATATAGTTAAGGAGGCTATTTTATTTTTCTTGGTCAGGAAAGATTTACATTGGGATTGGTAAAGGAAATGTTACATATTTGTTGCAGAAAGAAGTAAATTATACTTAAAAAACCCACTTAGAATTATGACAGTCATTTTTGTAGAAAAGGGACCATCTCATTCAACATAGAGACTAACACATATTAGAAAGCTATCCTGATCCCTGGAACAGTTTACTGAATCAGGAAAAAGGCATTGATATGAGTCCAGTGACTCACACATATTTCAATAAGCAATTGTGTCAGGAGAAAAATAATGTAGCACTCTCCAAATTCCAAAGCTGTGTTGAAGCATGCAACTTTTTTTTTTTTTTCTGAAAACACTGAGCAGGAAATGGAAACCTAGCTCAAATGACTTGGTGCTTTCCTGCTTCATTTCTTGTCTCCCCTTCCCTTCTTGGAAATCACTGAGTTTTTCTGTAGCCTCCAAGCTTAGTAGCCATAAAGTAACACCTGACATCCACAAATCCTGTGGACAAGGTAGGAACCAGATAGTCAGGCGACTGCTTAGAGACCCTATTTAATTGCTGGTGCATCACTGGTGTCCAAAACTTAACCACAGATGTCTTTGTGTAGCTTCTTCTTTCCCTTACTGGAGTCTGAGCTGGAGTCTGTTGTGGCAGTCTCTTTTTCTCTACCTCTACCTCTAAGCATCTTCCCAACCTTAATTATCCCATTAGTGCTCATCCTCTAGATTGTATCCTACTGTGTTTGTTTCATGGGTGATATCCTTACTAGTCTTGTTATATTTTGAGTTGTGATGTGGCAGGTATCATTGTCATTTTGTCACCATCATCCCATCCTGACATCTACCTCAATGGATCATCTGTTCAGAAAAATACAAAATCACTCCCCCACCCACACATGCACGCCGAAGCATGAGCGCGCGCGCGCGCGCGCGCACACACACACACACACACACACACACCCTAGATATACTCTGCCCCTATTGAGTGCTTAATGAATGGAAATTAATCCCTATTTGATTTTCCATAATGTGCATCAGACCATTTTGATAGAGGAATAAGAAGAGGGAAAAAATCAATTTCACAACAGTAGTATGATTAAAGCTAAACAGAAAGAATAATCCTAGGGGTTATACTTACCCTCCCTCTCCTACTCAGGTTCTGAGTTCCCCTCTTCATCTACCCCCTGGATCAGAACTGCTTTGGAGACAATTTAATTGATGCACTGATATGATGGATGACACATAATTGCATCACCTTGTCAGTTCAGCAAAATGATGGAAGCCTGTGGCCCATGGAAGTCCTCTAAGATACTGCTACTGTTAAAATGCATTTTTATTGTATTTATATATATTTATTTAAGGTCTGCAACATGGTGTTGTAATATAGCTATATTTTGTTAAATGATTAGTATAGCAAGCTAGGAACATATTCACCATTTCACATAGTTATGGTTTGGGGTTTTGCAAGGTCACTTAAAATCTATTCTATATGCACATTTCCAGTATATGGTACAATCTTACCTTAGTCAAATTTTTTATTGCTAGTGTGGGAATTTAAACTCAGGGCCTCATGCTAGCTAGACTATGCTTTACCAGTTGAGACTTGCCTCCAACCCATCTTTTTGCTAGTTACTTTGGAGATGGGGTATCATTCTGTCCAGCCTGGCCTTGAACGGTGATCCTCCAGATCTCTACCTGCTGAGTAGCTAAAGTTATAAGCATGTGCCACTAGCATCTAGCCTTAAAGAAACTCCAGTGTGCATAACCATATCATTCTGTATTGTGACACATGTCAATACAGAGAGAGAGAACAAAAATTCTCCACATTTACTAATTTTTTTCCAGTATACCTTCTAACCATGCAAGAAAATGCCTTTAATGTAAGAAGCAGGATTTCTTGTGTCCTTTTACTTAAAGTGCTTAAGTGAGAGTGGTTTTTCACTACTGTGTTTTGTGTTATATTGTCAAATTTGCTTAAATGCTACTGTGCTGTTTCTTCATGCTTCCCCCAGCTTGGTGTCTATTTACATGTAAAGTGGCACACAGGTGTTAGGCTAGTTTTCAGCTAATAAGGAAGATGGCCCTTCCCATGGACAGTGGACAGGTTCATGGCACAGACGTGAAGAAGAGGACAAAACATCGTGTCAGTAGTCTATCAGTCAGAAGTCACTGATTTTCTCATTTGCTGTTTTCCTTTCAAATCAATACCTTTCCCAAAGACTCACAAATGATTAGTTTTATAGTCAAGGTACTACAGTTCCCAGCTGTATACCTGCTTAGAGTCAACCTGCTCCAAGCAATTCTTTTTTTATTTTTGAAAAATTTATTAATATTTTATTATCTTTAAGTAATTGTACAAAGGAGTTCCCATTGCAATGAAGCAGTTTATGAATGCAATGTGTCTTGATCACTGTTGACCCTTTCAACCCTCTCACCCATCCCTCCTAATACCACATCCCACACTTTTCTTTATTTTTTCCATATATATGTGTATTGTAAAAATACTGTACAGAGGGGTTACAGTTACATGAGTAAGGTAATGAGTATGTTTCCTATCAAGCATTGTTACCTCCTCCTTTGTTTTTTCCCTACCATCCCTTCCCTCCCAACCTCCCTAACTCCTCCCTCTCGCCGCCCCTACCCCCCTGGAAATTGTGAAGTTCATTTTCAACATAGAGTCTTGTACATCTTACTGTTAAAATGAGTCAACCTGTATCCTTGCTTAAGCATTTTGTTATATCCCTTCACCTCCCCAAATTATAAAAATATATGTACAAGATGCAGGACACTGGAATCAGATACAGTGAAAACAGGGGTTATACCATGGGGGAAGAACATGCAAAAGAAAGAAAAGAATCACATGGCACATTATAAATACATTAAAAACAACAACAAGAAAGATAAAACTACTTGTGTCTCTATCTTGGGGTTCATTTCACTTAACATCATCTTATATGGTTATATGTTACATAGCTTTTGAGCTTTTCTGCTTGTCCTAGACATATACTAGTTATTGCAAATAAGGGAAAACATGGGGCCTATGTTTCTTTGGGCCTGGCTTACTTTACTTAATATAGTGTTTCCAAGTCTTTCCATTTCCTAACAAATGGGATGGTGTCATTCTTTCTGATAGAGGCATAGAATTTCATTTTATATATATATATATATATATATATATATATATATATATATACACACACACACACACACATATATATATATATATATATATCACATTTTCTTGATCCATTCATCTACTGAGGGGAATCTGGGTTGGTTCCACATCTTAGGTATGGTAAATAACATTGTGATAAACATAGTTGTGCTGGTAGCTGTAGTATAGCTTTGTTTGTGATCATTTGGGTAAATACCCAAAAGTGCGATTGCTGGGTCATAGGGGAGCTAAATACAACAAATCAAAGAAAGGTTGAACAAATGGGATTGCATTAAACTGCAGAGCTTCTGCATGGCAAAGGACATAGCTAGCAAGATCAATAGAAAGCCCACAGACTGGGATAAGATCTTCACTAGCCATACAGTAGACAAGGGTCTCATATCTAAAATATACTTAGAACTCAAAAGTTTAAGTCCCCCAACTACAAATACTCAAGGAAACAGCAGCCTGATTAATAAGTGGGATAAAGAATTAAAGATAAGCTGGGCACCGGTGGCTCACGCCTGTAATCCTAGCTACTCAGGAGGCTGAAATCTGAGGATTGCAGTTCAAAGCCAGCCTGGGTAGGAAAGTCCGTGAAACTCTTATCTTCAATAAACCACCAGAAAACAGGGAGTGGCACTGTAGCTCAAGCGGTACAGCACTTGCACTGAAGAGCTAAGTGACAGCGCTCAGACCCAGAGTTCAAGCCTCACTACCAACCAAAAAACAAACAAAAAAAATGAATTAAAGATGAACTTCTCTGAAGAGGAAAGAAGAATGGCCAATAGACACATGAAGAAATGCTCAACCTCCCTAGCCATAAAAGAAATGCAAATCAAAACAACATTGAGATTCCACCTCACCCGTTAGAATGGCTTTCATCAAGAACTCTAATAACAACAGATGCTGGAGGGGATGTGGCCAGAAGGGAAACCTACTGCATTGTTGGTGGGAATGTAAACTTGTTCAATCACTTTGGAAAGCAATATAGAGGTTCCTCAGAAGACTCCACATAGAGCTCCCCTACAACCCAGCAATTCTTAAGTCCACTCTATTCTAGTCTACAAAAGAATATGCTGGAAGAGAGGCAACAGCGCCAGGTGTGTTACCTCGTGCTCATCTCATGCTTCGTCAGAGCAGGCGCATATGCTATGCCCCCCACTTGTCCTCTCTTCCATTTGACTGGTGAGGAAAATAAGTCCAGAGACATAAGCTCATCTATTAGGCGCTCAAGGTCTCATACTAGCTGGAATTTTGTTCCAATCAGTCTGGCTACAGAGCTTGTTCTCTTATTCTACCCTGTGGGGTCTCCTGATGATCCTATAAAGACATATTTTATAAGGAACCAGAAGTGTGCAGGAGGGACCATGACCATAACAGCAGAGTTTGCAAAATTGTTTCATATACCTTTCTGTGATGTGCTTGACAGATGACTGGTGGGAAGCCACAAGTTATAGTTTGAATATGAAATGCAGCCCATCCTGCTACATATTAAAGGATTGGTTTCCATCGGCAGATCCAATCACTGAGAAGTGTTTAGATCCTTAGGACTCTGATGTCATCAGTAGATGAATCCATCAAATAGGATTATTGGGAAGTGGTAGATATGGGCACTGGAAAAGGGTCTTTGGAAGGTGTCATATGGTTGGCTCCTTCCTTTCTCTCTCTCCCTTCTGCTCTGCTTCCATGATGCCATAAGGTGAATATCTTGGCCCCACTAAACCATCATAATCAAGAAACCCTGCTGCAACACAGGGTCATAAAAATGAGCCAAGTGGCTATGGATTGACACCTCTGAAATGGTGAGTCATATGTTGAAGAAATTTTTATAAATGGGGTTGGAGGCATGTTTCAGTTGGTAGAGCACTATCTAATGAGCGAAAGCATCAGGTAACAAGAATGTGTAAATGAATTAAAAGACTTTTTTCTTGAGTGCTACACTATTGTTCATATTCACATGAGCAAGTGGATAGCACCAAAATGTACCTAGACATGCCCACTCTCCATTTAAAAATATCACAGTATCATACAATGCAGCCCTATTATGGCTTTAAAGTTGAGGTTCTGTATCCTTTAATGATCTTAGTAATCTGAAGTACAATTCTCATGTTCGAAAGTGGACTCATGCTCGGATCCTGAGGGTCTCTGTTTACCGGCAGGTAGATGAGTGAAGAAGTGCTACCTTCTATATCACTTTTGAAAGATGTTCAGGACTAGCAGCAGAATAAAACAAACATAATTTATTTTTCCTGATGTCTGAGAGAATTTAGATTCATGAAATGCACATATTTTAGAATTGTACATGAAATAATAAAATAAAGCAGACATTATTCCTTCAGGCCATTTTTGTCACAAAAGATAGTGGAATATGATTTTACTGTCAGTTAATATTTCCTACATTTTGAGTTCTAACATCTTTATCAGATGCCTCTTAAACAGACTCACATCTGGATTATACTATAAAAATTCCTAATCATAATGGAACCTCCTTGTACTATTAATGCATGCTAATAATTAAAACAATACATATAAAAATAAAATTCCTAAAGCTCAAGCCACATTTGTTTTATGCTTAAACTTCATTTAGATGGTGAGAAATATTTCACGGAACCAGGAGGACTCTTCTTTCTGGCTTTCTACAAAAATTAGGGCCCTTTTCAAGTATTATAGCACATAATTTAATTTAGTTCAGTGATGTTCTTTCAGGTATATGTAGCATTACAAGGCCTTTTCTGAGATAAGCAGTAAGGAGTATTTCAATCCTACACTTCTCTCTCTCAAAAAAAACCCTACCCCCTGCAGTTCATTTTATGATATTGAAACTAAACAGGATCAGTATGAGAAAGAAGAGTCAAATTACACTCCTATAGATATATTAGATAGGTCTAATATCGTCTATATCTATATCTAGATATTTCATTCCTTTTTATTTTAGCACATTTTTATTGTAAAATACTGTACAGAGGGTTTACAGTTACATGAGCAAAGTAATGAGTACATTTCCTATCAAGCATTATTGCCTCCTCCTTTGTTTTCCCCTATCATTCCTTCCCTCCCACCTCTACAACTACACTCCCTCCCCTCCTCCCCCAACCCCCCTCCCTCCCCAGCCTAAATTATAAAGTTTGTTTTCAACATAGTGTCTTGTATATCTCATTGTTACAATGGGTCAACCTGTATCCCTATTTAAGCATTTTGTTTTTTCCCTTCCCCTCCCCAAATTAGAAAAGTGTATATACAAGATGCAGGGTGCCGACATCAAATACAGTGAAAACAGAGGCTATACAGTGGGGGAGGAGCATACAAAGAAACAAAAAAAATCTCATGGTACATTGTAAATACGTTAAAAACAATAGCAAGGAAGAAAAAAAAAACCACTTGTGTCCTTATCTTGGGGTTCATTTCTCTGAACATCATCTTATCTGGTCATATGTACATAGCTTTTGACCTTTTCTGCTTGTCTCAGACATATACTAGTTATTGCAAATTAGGGAAACCATAGTACTATGTTTCTTTGGGCCTGGCTTAATTCAATTAATATAATTTTTTCCAAGTCTTTCCATTTCCTAAAAAATGGGGCAATGTAATTCTTTCTGATGGAGGCATAAAATTCACGTGTGTGTGTGTGTGTGTGTGTGTGTGTGTGTGTGTGTGTGTGTGTACCACATTTTCTTGATCTATTCATCTACTGAGGGGCATCTGGTTTGGTTCCATATCTTAGCTATGGTTAATAATGCTGCAATAAACATAATTGTGCTGGTAGCTTTAGTATGGTCATGTTTATTGCATTCCTTTAGATAGAAAATTCTTCTAAAATACTCTGAAACCATATCCAACATAAATTTAATTAATTTTATAAATGTAGGAATAATGTCACATTTGAATGCTGATAAACACTTCATCATAGAATTGTAAACAATGTTTTTAGGAAACTGATTCTTAGAGTTCTAGGTTAAAAACATTTGTTTGACAGTTTTTATTATATATGGGAAAATTGATTCAATTCAACATGTAACATGATATGAAAAATAAATCTCAGAAACATTTAGCAGAATTTTCATCTTTAATATGATGAAGATATTTAATAAATCTGTATAGCACACATTCTTAATAGTGAAACATTTCCTTTAAAATCAAGACAAAAATATCCAATAATCTTGCTTTTTTCAGGATTGCTTTTGAGATATTCATTGATATAATAGCACAGGAAAATAATTAAGAAGATTGAAAAGGAAAAAAATAATCGATGGTTTGATTGTCTATATAGGAATCTACTATCATGCACAAAGTTACGATTTGCAGTATAATCTAGATATACAAAATACTAATACTAAAGAAAAATATATAACAAATATATAATAAAAATATGTAAGACTTTCAAAGAAATATTTTACAAGATGTTGGGGACTTCAACAACCATCTAATTTAGTTGACGTACATTACCATGTATATGTATGATTTAAAATAGGGTATAATTAACTCTCCTCAAGGAAAATGAAATAGTAATTCATAGACAACTTTCACAGAGACTTGACAAAGTTTATATGGAAAGGCAATGGGACAAGCATAGCCAGCATTATCCTGAAAAAATAAACTAGCCACGACGATTCTCTAGCTGATTATTAAGACCTAACAATCTAAGAAGCAGAACGTTGGTACAGGCCAAACAGATACACTTATGGGAAAGAACTGATAGGCTAGACCTTGATTGCATACGGGCCTGCATACTGGGGTCCTTTTATTATGACATAGATGGTACTGAGAGTCAGTGGAGAAGTAACTGTTCAGTAAGTGGTTCTGAGCTGATTGGTTTTACAATATAAGAGAATTGAAATTGAACCTTACCTCATAACATAAGCAAAAAACAAATTCCACATGTATTAAAAGCTTACATATTAAAGGACAAACTATAGAGAATGACCTTTATGAACTTCAGGTTAGAGAAGATTTTTTAAGCAAAAAAAAATGAAAACCATGAAATTTGATGTGTTCAACAGCATTCAAATTAAGAAGTTTTGTGCTACAAGGATCATAAAGATATAATACTAAGTCCTGATCTACAATGAAGTATTTATCAGATATATAAATAAAAAAGTGTTAGAATTACAGTAAATATTCTTGGCACAAGAAAAATCCAAAAAGAAATATGCACAATGACCTTAACAGTCCCTTCACTGAAAAGTTGAATAAGTGGCTAATAAATATATTAAAATATTTAAATAATATTGTTACTCTGAGAAAATTAAAACTAAAGAGTCTGACAATATCAAATACCAAGAGAGATTTGAAGCCATAAGATCTCTTACACACGGTCAGAAAATGTGCAAATTGGTACTGCTAACAATAGAGAAGAAATTGATAGTATTAAAAAATTGAACATGTGAACATTCTCTGACCTAGCTTGCCATTCCACTTCTGAGTTAACATATAATGTAGAAATAGTCATATAAGTTTGTGATGTATTCAAATAATAGAACATTACTAAAAATTAAAAATGGATCATTGACAAGAATACGTAAACGAGATGTGGATATGAAAATGACAGAAATCTACATGGTGTCCCTTTTGGTGGCATGATAGACAGGAAAGCATATAGGCAGATAGATTCCTAGTTAGTTACTAAAATAAAATTGCTGAGATGGTCAACCTATGGAGGAAAGTTTCACATGGGCTCACAGTTTTGAGGTTCTAACCTGTGATCAGTCTTCCCTGGTGTTTTTATGCCTGTGATGAAGTAGCATCTGATGGCAGCAATATCTAACTGCTCATCTGATGGAAAAAGAGGTGAAAAATGGTGGGGAAAAAAAGCAAGAACAAGAGGCTGTAGCCCATTATCTATTTCAAAAGCACTCTCAATGACCTGAAGTCTCATTAGGCCCCTCTTTTAAATTTCTCTATCAGCACCAACTTGAGAATCATCTAGATATTTGGGGGTTTTCCACATCTAAATCATAGCAGATAGGTAGGCAGTCATAGTGGCAGACAGACAAGTAAGTGGATCTCAGATAAATGATAGATAGATAGATAGATAGATAGATAGATAGATAGATAGATAGATAGATAGATAGATAGACAGATGTAAGTATATAGGTAGGCAAGTTGGTTGACAGACAGATAATACATAGATACAAGTAACTCGAGTTTTAAAAGAGAATGAAAGCATGATCACAAATCATAGAAGAGTTACTGATGTAATGAGAGCAATGATGAAGCCAAGAGTTTCAATTCAGTATTTGAATGATAAAAACAGCTAGCATAAGACATGACATACTCTTACTCTTCCTACATCTCTCCTTTTCTATTTCACTGGCTATTTTCAAAGACTTTTGTTTCAAAAAGTAACAGCAAGAGATGGAGAAAGGGGATAAGGCATCCATAATACTGCTGTCTTATTTACTTCTCACAAGAATTGGTATATTACATATTACTTATCTATACACACAAAAGCAATGCCAAGAAAGTACCATTATCAGCACAATGTCTTGCCACTTTGAAATAGCAGGGCTACGGTTTGATTAACATCTGTCTTGTGAAAACCCATTTTTGTAACAAGTGATGCAATTATGTCATGTGATGTATGGTTATCACCTTAAACCATAGGACATTTTTCTTGAGGAAGATAGGGACTTCCATCCTACTTTTATCAGGAAACTATAAAACACAGCATGAGATGGCTAAAGTATAACTGGAAATTATCCACATACCAGAAGAAACTGAAAGGTTGTCTAGTACACATTTGTTCTGAACATATTTGAGGTGATTAAAATAAAAGTTACTAGCACAACTAAAATGAAAGGATAACATCTGATATCACAATTATTATAACACTCATACTCTTTAAGGTATGAGAAACACAAAGACAGGAAATTAAAGCGCTGGCCCAGGTTGGTTACTTTCTTACCTGGTGTCTCTATCCCTGCAGTAGAGCAGGTTGCCCAGCTGGATGACTGGCTGCAGAACTTGATTTGGTTTCTACTGTGGCGGGCTACCCAGAAATGACATTGCACATAGCTCAGTCAGAACCATCACCAGAGCCCCAGGATACTCCCCTGTCATCATGGTTAAGTTTTATATGTGACACCATAAAAGAAGTGGCAGAGAAAGAAATCTTCTCAGCTGTCAAATCAAATTTAAACATGATACAATATCAGAGCAAAAAGGAAATACTCCCTGCAAGCCATTGGCTCATACCTATAATCCTAGTTACTACTCAAGAAGCTGAGAGCTGAGAATCAAAATTCAGAGCCAGCCTTGGCAGGAAATTCCATGTGACTCTTATCTCCAGTTAACCAACAAAAAAACTGTGGCTCAAGTGGTCAAGTGCCAGCATGAGTAAAACAGCTAAGCAACACCATCAAGGCCCTGAGTTTAAGCCCCAATACTCTGTCTGTCTCTATATGTCTCTCTGTCTCAATTTCTCTCTCTAACTCTATCATCTCTATCCTCTCTCTCTCATACACACATACACACATTACACACACAGACACACAGACACACACACACACACACACACACACACACACAGAATAAGAAAGAAAATACTTGAAAATGTGGAGGCTACCAGCCAAGCTTGTGGGGAAGGAAAGGTAAAAAAATTAGAGAATGAAACCAGCTTGTTCCTTTCAAGTAAAAAATTCCTAAATAAAAATAAAAAGGTCCTCAAAGGAAATACACTCAAGAAATAGAGAAAATCCTTTAGAATAGAATAGAATTGAACATGCTAGAGATAATCATCTGATCACATAAACACCAAGAACACAAAAAAGACTAAAGTTTTCCCAAAGCAAGATGGAAATGTTATGTAAGATGATAAAGAAAGTGGTACTTGTGAAATGACAGATCAACATCTAAAACAAAATAGGAACTAGAAAATAAACCTTCCTCCACCAGGCAATCCTCCCAAGACTACATTGTTACTGATGAGATTTTTTCCCCCCTGTCTTCAGTTTTTCTCACCAGCAAATAAAAATGGAACATCAGGCTCATATTTCCTAAGACAGCATGTAGAAGCTGGAGAGACACTTAAACAACTTGATGTGGAATGGATGAGTGAGCTTTCTACCAGGATTCCTACTTTCACTAATGGAACAGCTCACTCTATTCAAGCAGTTCAAGGAAGGGAATTGTTTTTGAAGAAGTAGAGGAAATCAGTCAACTAGGCTATATAACCCCTTAAAACATTGGTGGTTATTCATCAGCCATGCATGGGATCCCATAGGAAGACTGGACACTATTTGATCTGTAATTTCATCAAACATGTTCCACCACTGAAAAAAGAACAGCTCAGGGACGGGAATGTGTTGTAGTGGTAGAGCGCTTGCCTAGCATTCAAGAAGCCCTGGGTTCAATTCTTCCTTACCACATAAATAGAAAAAACCAGAAGGGGGAGCTGTGGCTCAAGTGGTAGAGTGCTAGCCTTGAGCAAAAGAAACTCAGGGACAGTAATCAGGCCCTGAGTTCAAGCCCGAGGACTGGTAAGAAGAAAAGAAAAGAAAGAAAAAGAGAAAAGAAAAGAGAACAGCTAAACAGGAAATCTGCCTTCCCATTGAAGATAAGAAACACACCATAGTTCTTCATTTTTGACCTTGGTGAAATCCTGTTACACTGGAATCTACCTAACCCAGGAGATGCAGCTCTTGCTTTTCCAGTCCTTCTCAAGATCTCATTTATCTAACTTCTGTGAGATAAAGACCATTCCCTGGGAAATTCTTGGAATGCATGTCTCCAAGGTGAAATGTTTGTTTTCCTGCTTCTGAGAAGTTTATTAATCAGACAAGTTACTGAACATACTGACCATGAGGAACAACTGGTCAGACACCAGCTTCTCCACCAGCACTGTGATTTTGTTCAAGGAAGCTCCACCTACAGCCTGAAAATCCTTGGAAGGGATACTTCAAAACCTATCATAAGTAACAACTTACTAGAGGCTTTTGTATATCGGGTTCCTAATAGAATCTCTATAGAAAGCTGGTTTGTGTTTAAATAGGGATATAGGTGGACCCATTGCAACAATGAGATGTACAAGATGGTGGGGGTAGGGATGGAAGGGCAGGGATGGTAGGGGAAACAAAGGAGGAGGCAATAATGCTTGATAAGAAATGTACTCATTTCCTTGCTCATGTAATTGTAACTCCTCTGTATGGTATTTTCACAATAAAAAAAAACATTAAAAAAAAGAAAGCTAGTTTGTGGATAAAAATGACAATGAACTTTTAAATTTATCTCATGTATAGAAACTCTTGTAGAATGGAGTCCACCCTCACCACAGATTTCACATGTATGATGTATGCCCTAGATGAAATACATATATATCACATCATTGAAGAAAGGGAGAATACATGGCCCTTTTGGACTCAGGAGGAAAAAAAATTGCCATCTCTCTTAAAATTTTGCATTTTCTTCATGCCTTTCTTTTCTGTCTTTTAAAAAGAAAAACCTAGGTATGTTTATTCATCTTCTACAAAACAAAATACATGGGGAAGTCATTAAGGTTCTCACTGCAACTTGTTTGTTCATTACAGAAGATGAATCTGGTGGAGAGGGGGTGGGATGAGGAAATTAAAGGCTATAACCTAGGAGACCTCTAAAAACCTAGATTACAAAAGGGGTAGAAGAAGCTCAGTGGTAGGATCTTGATTGAAAACTTCCCCAGAAGCTGCCTAAAGAGTCTTGTATTCATTAATCTGGACTTCAAACCAGTAAAACTAGTCTCAAGACTCTGTAGAACTTGACAGAAGCTGGTCCCTCTGAGATTACTTTTTCTTTAAGAGGTAAGGGTATTTGGCTCCAGCACCCTGAGTGGCTTCTGGGCCTTACTGGCTCTCTTACTTGCCCTAGTAGGTGTGAGATGTACGTTCTACTTTTAGTGAACAAGATTTTCCACCCATACTCCAAGCTCCTACTCACTTACCACAGAGCCCTGCTAGAGGACAGATTCATAAGCAAAGCTCTCTGAGGTCTACTCAGAGGACATCAGACAAAGAAATCTGTCTGTAAATCTGTAAACTAAAAATAGACCCTTGGTTAAGTAACTTTACCTTTGTCAGTGAAGGTCATCTGCTGGTGCCAACTTGCTCTATGCATATAGATGGTCTTGAGAAAGACTTGGTTTGAGAGTTTTGGGGAAGGAAAAGTCTTTTATCTGCCTCACTCCATAGTTGTAGAAGCACTGAGTTCATCCAACAGCGATGAACAGAATCTTAAAGTAGCATAAAGCATTTTTAGTGATTCACATCTGGGTCTTCAAGCTGCTTAGCAACTGAGGGTGCTGTCCTCCTGCATGCCACCTTCATAATCTCTTATCACCTCTTATGTATAAACATAGTCAGACAACATTGGCTGCTGCTCATAGACAATACTTTGAATCTTTCCAATGTGGCTTGCCATTCAGTGTTAATGGAATAATCTTTCTGTCTAGACATAAATGTAGGGAAGTGTATCCTAGTCTTTCTCTATGGGCTTCTCCATCAGTATCATCTGAGTTTTCATCCTCTTGGGATCTAGATACTAGTCCTAACATTCATGTATTGCAGTGAACATTGCTTCCATTGCTGATTTAATATTAAGCACAAATCTAAACTCAACAATAGATTACACATTACCAGCCTTATCTTCTTCATCATCAGAGATTATCTCCATTCTTCTCCAAATTTGTCATTCACCATAGTGTAAAAATGGTAAGGTGGACAGGCATTTAGATGCAAGCTAATGTCAGGGTATTTCAGTGAGACTAGTAATCCACAACAATGTAATTAGACAGAGGCTCTCAGTGATGGGGCTCAGGTGACAGATCCCTTCCTGGCCAGCTCTGCCCTCTGCTGTCACAGCCAGCCCTCCACTGACTGAGCAGGGGAAACTATTGAGAGTTTCTTACATCAGGACGTAGTGAAACACAGCTGGAAGGGAACTGAGTGCAGCAACCCCAGCTGTCTGTGGATCACCCACTGACTTATTTCCTTATTTTTGTTGTCCAGTCATTATTATAGGTTACAGATTGACCATATATGGTAGGTAGGCTAGCACAGAAGAGTCTTAGGAACTAGTATGACTCCAGCACAATTATTTTATGTACATGACTGTTCTGGAGTTTATAAAGAATTCAGTTTCTATCACCAGTAGTTTGACCTGCAGTCATATAAGATTTTGTGATAATAACACAGATGACAAAGGACTTCTATTTTCCCTGTTTGATGTTCCAGGTGAGTTTGTAGCCATTTTTCTGTTGTTTTATGGTTTTCATTTCAACAGGAATGATCAATAAAAAGTTGTCTTATTTCTCCCATTAAGGTTTATAACCCTTTGCATTTTGACCTGCATTAGATTAGAATTTCATTGTGCATTCCTTTCAGTTGAGGTGCAGGATAGTTTGGAAATCATCAATTTTTAGTTTTTTTATTATACATTTGAATGGTTGCTTTCCTGCTTTGTCTATCTGTAGATGATGTATTTGTTTCCAAATGTTCTCAGGTTTCAATCCATGTAAGTTCCATTTTAAAAGATATATATTTGTAGTATTCTACTATAGGTAAAAATCTTTTCAAAAATCACCTGACTGGGTAGACAAGAATATATGTATGCCATCAGGTGTCAGTGGCTCAAACCTGTTATCCTAACTACTTCAGGAGGCTGAGATCTAGAATACATTGGCCAGCTCAGGCATAAAAAATCTAGGCGAACCCATCTCTAAAACAACTAGCAAAAAGCAGGGCTCATAGTGTGACTCAAGTGGTACAATGCCAGCCAATCAAGCAAGCTGTAAGCCGAGTGAGCAAAAGGAGCTGAGTTCAAGTTCCAGTACCAGGAAAAAGGTGTGTGTGTGTGTGTGTGTGTGTGTGTGTGTGCGCGCGCGCGCCTAATATTCAACATGATAGCACGTATTTCCAAATGGTAATAGCTTGCAATAGAACACAGTTGATGGACAAGGTATAAACTTGGAGGAAATGAGTTCAATCTCCTGTTGTGTTGACTTGCTTAATTTAATTACTGCTACCTTTGTTTCTCTCCAGGGAAGAAGTATTCAGCACAGTGACTGTGTAATTTTGGTTGTCTTGCACGGACTGATAGGGACTTTAATATTCTCTTAGTTACAATGAATTTAGAACTAGGTAACAATTTGGGGGCCTAAGAGTGGTGATGCAAAGTCCTGGCACAGCATACTCCCAACCCAGCAGTGCAAGGAATATGCTCTGTAGTGATCTTCTCTGGGTGTGAAAATAGTCTTGAAGCCTCATTTCTCTATTGCAGCCATCAAAACAGGTTTTTATAGTGGTATGCAATCTTCTTTTTTAGCAACTTTGCCTTAGTATTCTTTGCCTTTCAACTGCATGAACAAGCTATAGGCTCAAACTGTTTTGTGTAAATTTTGGAGAGGTTTGATGCTAGCATGCAAAATTAACAGTGGGCAACTAATCAATGAGGAATATGTCAGTTATTTGTTATGCATACCCATTGACTTCTAAATTCCATGCAGCTTTATTTTTACATGATCCCTTAAAGTCAAGACATCTTTTTAGGAAGACATTTAGTTTTGTACTTTTATTTGAAAGGCAGCAATTGTGGCAGTTTTTAGTGTGTTAATGAAAGTGTTTTCTTACTATAACATCTGCTGTATATGTAGTTAGCATATTGTGTCAGTCAGTTGCTTAAGAATCAAGCATTTAGGCCAGGAATGGTTAATACTAGTTACATAGGAGGCAGAGATCTGGAAGACTGCAGTTTAAATTCGCCCTGGGTGAAAATTTGTAAGATTTTATTTCAGTATATAATCTGGATGTGGTGAAATGCACTCGTCATTCAGCTATTTGGGAAGTATAAAGAAGATGATTGCAATCCAGGCTGTCTCTGTCATAAACTTGAGACCCTATTTGAAAAATACTGAAAAGAAAGGACTGGACCTCAGGCTCAAGCAGTAGAGCTCCTGCCTAGCAGGTGTGAGGCCCAGAGTTCAAATCCTAGTGCCACCACCCAAAAATGTGGTATTTGGAACAAGCAATGTAAAATCATATCAAATTTTCTGTAAGAGAAAGCATTTGCAATTCAAAATAATGATTTTTAAAATTTTAAATGAAGGTATTTTGCTTGCAGGAAAATTACTACAGATTCATGTGAATGAGAATCCTTAAAATGTATTTATCTTTAGGGCATCTGTGCATCTCCATGAAGTTAGTTTTATATCTTTCTTGAAATAAAATATATATATGCATTCTCAAAGCAAGAAAAACTTCATATCTGTTTTGAAAACTGATTTTCCAATAGTATCAATACTTGTGAGACCAAAATTCTATTTTTCTTCATAGAGAAAATTTCTATGTGGAGTTGCATGTTTCCTTTGCACAGTTGTCATTCTTTGAAAGGAGATATAAGTTTGAACAAATAGTAGATACTGATTCAACAATGTGTGAGATGTTATAACATTTCTGATAAAACAAGCATCATTCTTTCATGTGCTGAGTCATGACTTGGCTAGCTGTGTAAGAATTGCCCTCACTTTTGAGATACAAGAGCAGGAATTCCACACCCACACCCTGAGATTCAGAGAGATAGTAATAGTTTTCAAGACAGTAAGATTCACTTACCAAAATATTAGACCTTCATATGAAATTCAAAAAGCAGTCATTAGTCCAGCATGGTTCCTACGAAGAAGAGTCATGAATCTTTTATTCAAATATGGGATTCTATGAGCCATTCTTTAAGCAATTCTTTAGCTCCCATCTTTTCTAATTACAGGACATGGCAGCGACATCAAAGACACCCTTCAAATGCATTGTTATTTGCCAAATCCTTAAGGTGATTCATTTCTGGTCATGCCATGGGCTTTTCTTCCTTTCTCATTCAGAATCCTTGCTACCCACTTTGCTCTGGATATTTTCAGTTCCTGCTGAGAGTAGCAATTTGTTCATGGCAAATGATCCTAATGGCTTGGATTGTTGCATCAGTGTAACTAACTTTGCAGGCAGTGAAGGAAGTAAGTTGTTGCTGGGTAAAGAAAGGGAATTTCTGCTTTTTAGTTAGCTCAAAATTGATCTGTCTACCAAGGAGTTCAGAAAACGAAAATATGTTGATTATTCTGGCTTGAAACTGAAAATGATGTACGTGTCTGCATAATGAATAATAGTGACAAGTCAGAAAAATACCTGGAGCACTCCTCCTAAAGCTTTACAACTCATAACCTATCAACATCAGTTGAGTATTGACTTCCTCTAGTATATATATGTATATATAAACTATATATACAAACTATATATAATGCATACATAATGTATACATAGTGTCTATATATTATATACATATATAGTATGTTCATATATACTATATATCATATATATTATATATATGACATATATACTATATGTTTACAGATAGTGTAGAGTATATATGTATAGTATATACATGTATATACATATATGTAAACCCACATACACACACAAACACACACACACATAGAGAGAGAGAGAGAGAGCGAGAGATACATACACACACACATTAATGCTGGTCCTCAGGGCCTGGACACTGTGTCCCAGTGTCCCTGGATATTTTTCTCAAGGATAACACTGTAGCACAACTTCTTGTTTTTGCTGGTTAATTAGAGATAAGAATCTTATGAACTTACCTGTCCAGGCTTGCTTTGAACCAAGATCCTCAGCAGCTAAGTAGCTAAGATTAAAGGCATGAGCCACTGGTTTAGAATAAATGTAATTTTAATAAGTGAAATCTGAGTATTGTAAATATGTAATCTTTACTACTTTATTTTATTGAGTGACAAGAATATAAAAATAAAAATATTTTTTATGTATTTCCCATTACATGGGAGCTTTAAGGAAGAGAGAAAATAGGAAGCTCACTTTTTGTTTCTCATAGACACTTTTTATGCCAGCACTAGTGCTTGAACTCGTCTTGAGTGTTGTTGTCCTTTAGCTTTTTTGCTCAAAGTTGGTGCTCTATCACTTGAGCCACAGCTTTGTGTTTGACTCTTTTGCTGAGTAATTGGAGATAAGAGTCTCAGAGATTTTCCTGCCTGGGTTGGCCTCAAACTGCAATCCTCCTGAATTGCTAGGATTATAGATGCAAGCTTTTGGTGCCCAGCTTTCTATGCATTTTTTAAAGCATGAATACAATCCAAGATTTTTCTAGGACTTTCAATTTAGTCAATAGATTGGCAATTAGTACAGACTGGATATCTCATGGGAATAAGTTCTGAGAGTCTATTGTGCTGCATGGTAACACAATTAATCAATTGGTTGTTTATTTCAAAATTACTTTAAGAGTAGAAAAGTTTGTAAAGTGAGGAATATAGTAACTAGTTTGACAGAATCTTGCTACAGCATAAAAGCATTTTTCTTACCAAAGATATACAAAATGATTATTTTTAATTCAAAAGTAGTCTTTAAAAATTTAGTAGCATTGAAAATTATACATTTCAGATCTTGGCTCATATAATCAGATAGAATAAACCAATGATTAAGTATGGCAAATGTAAATTTTCTGAGTATGTGAAGTCATAGGAGGAAAACATTGTCTTGAAAACATTGTCTATACAAATATTATAGTGCCAATGAAAGTGAGCTTAAATATTTAATTTTCTCAGGACCAAAAAACAGATTTTCAAAATGCATAAGGTGGTAGAGCCCTGTCTAGTAGATGGAACATTAGGAACTTCAGGTACTCACACTTGTGGTTCTTGAAAAAACACCATTAAACCTGGCATCTGGGCATGCAGACAAGGTCCCAGTGTGACTGCCAGGATCTGTAGAACCATGAGCCATCATACCAGGGCCTTCCTACTGGACTCCACATATTTCACACCCCAGACAGCTAGATTGGACTCTGACCACCTTTTCATTCTTAATACTTCCCCTCTCCCCGCCTCTTAGGGACTGAGACCTGCATCCTCTACTTGCAGTATCCAGTTTTAGCTTTAATACATACTATCTAGCAAGGAGCTAACCATTTAATCCCAGTGTTAATCTCCAATTATAATCATCTCAGTGAAGACATATATTTATAGGATTATTGTAAGGATTAAATTAAAGTACTTAATCCAGTGCCTTGATATAGCAAGTTGTACTTCATTGTACTACACTAGCTATGTTCCAATGTAGACAGATTATAAATCCCACCTAAAATCCATGCCCAGTTATCAGCTCTGCTAAAGGATGCCTATCATCTCTAACAGCCTTTCACTGGTTGCCATATTTGGGGTATATTCTGAGCCAAGATTAGATTTTTGAAAGTGTTGGCCTTTGAACACGAGATTTTGCAAAGTTGATCAGTCAGTACAAAAGCCAAAGTTATGGGCTATAACAGTCCTTCTGGAAACTTTTCCAGATTCTTTATTACTTCATTGACTGTCAATCCATGGATAAAACTCACAAAAAATAATTATAGCAGAGAAGCAGACACCGAGTTTGATAGGCTTTTGTCACAGGTGAGTTATGTAAACCTAATCTTCATGTAAGTCTGGTAAATACAAAGGGATAAGATGGCATCAATTATCTTTGTCTTTAAAAAAGTCAATGAGATTATCTGCTTTCACTCTGTAAGGCCCCAACAGTTCTCATTTTGTCTCTTCAGTTCTCATTTTGTCTTTTGGCAGCCTTTCCTCATCCCCTGGCAATCCATGTATGGCAGGTGTCTGCCCCAAGAGGCCTTGATTTGCTACTTCAGTGGTCAAAGACAAAGTCAGCAACACCCTGAGACTCATATTTCTTTTTATTTATTTTTCTGGTATCATACTATTTATTGCAGACACTCTTGCTATTGTCACTCCCATTCTTTAGCTGAGTCCCAGGAAGATCCCTCATGAAATCCTCATTCTCTTTACCAGCCTCCCAGCACTGCTGGTAGGCAGAGAAACTGTTCCCAGAATTTTGTGGCCTCACTGCCCCATAGACTCTCCTCTAGAAGACCTCAGAGACACAAATTTTTCTCTGGTCAGCCAGGATTTGGGATGACACCATTGGCTAGAAATTGGTCTACGCCAGTCAAATACCCCAGTCTTCAGTTCCATGATAAAATAGGGCTCTGAATCTTCTTTTTAAAAATTTAAACACACATCAAGGATTAGACAGAAAATAGCTTCTCTACATTGTGTTTGTTGAATATCTGATGTGAGTTAACACTTTAACACAGGAAGGGATAGGGGATACGCTAGGGGTCCTTGGCACAGGTTGAAACTTCTTAAATAAAAATCCATAAACACAACAAATCAAAGAAAGTCTGGATAAATGGGATCGCATTAAACTGCAGAGCTTCTGTATGGCAAACGACATAGCTATCAAGGTAAATAGAAAGCTCACAGACTGGTAGAAGATCTTCACTAGTATACAACAGACAAGGGTCTCATGCCAAAAATATACCTAGAGCTCAAAAAAATAACAAATCTCCAGAGAAATAGCCACCCTATTAATACGTGGGCTAAAGAATTAAAAAGAGACTTCTCTGGAGATGAAATAAAAATGGGCAATGGACACATGAAAAAATGTTCAACATCACTGGCCATAAAAGAAATACAAATCAAAACCACATTGAGATACCACCTCATTCCAGTTAGAATGGCCATTATCAAGAAAACAAATAATAACAGATGTTGACAGGGGTGTGGCCTAAAGGGAACACTACTACACTGTTGCTGGGAATGTAAGCTGGTTCAACCACTCTGGAAGGCAGTATGGAGGTTCCACAAAAGACTAATCATAGAGCTCCCCTATGATCCAGCAATCCCACTCCTGGGAATTTAGCCAAATGATCTCAAACTAGACCACACTAAAGTTACCAGCACAACTATGTTCATTGCAGCATTATTTACCATAACTAAGATATGGAACCAAACCAGATGCCCTCAATAGATGAATGTATCAAGAAAATGTGGTAAATTTACACAATGGAATTTTATGTATTTATCAGAAAAAATGGCATCGCCCCTTTTGTTAGGAAATGGAAAGACTGGAAAAAATAATATTAAGTGAAGTAAGCCAGACCCAAAGAAACATAGGCTCTATGGTTTCCCTCATTTGTAATAATTAGTAATAATTAGCCTGAGTCTTGACAGAGAATCATAATAGCTCAAGAGCTATGAACATATGACCATACAAAAGGATGCTAATTGAAATGAACTCCAAGACATGGAAACAACTGGTCTTTTTTTAAGTTGTCAATCTTGATGTCACCAATGTACTGTATTTAGTCTTTCTTCTTATTTTATTTCATTTTTCTTTTTCCCTTGGTTCATCTCTGGCAATCTCTGTTTTTGATTCTGGTACCCTCCATCTTGTAGATGTATTTATCTGATTGGGAGAAGGGAAGGGAAATAACAAAATGCTAAAAGAAGTACAAAAGATGACCCATTACAACAATGATACTCACAGGACACTATGTCAGAAATGAACTTTACAACTTCGTGGGGGGAGGAGGAGTCAGGAAAGGAACGGATAGCAGGAGAACAACAATAAAGTGGGTAACAATGTTCAATGAGAAATGTCCTTACTTATGTAAATGTAACCCCTCTGTACAGCATCTTTACAATAAAATAAAATTAAAAATAAATAAATACATATTTTTAAAACCTGCATAGGATCAATAAATACATGTTTACTGAACAAATGTAAATAAGTAGTGCGAATTCCTGTAAATTCTTTGGAGTGGTTAGAATGAGAAGGATGGGTTTTTTTTTGGGGGGGGGGAATCTGTTCATGGGGCCTGAACTCTTGAGCTGAAGAACTCAAGGCTAGCGCTCTACCACTTGAGCCACAGCGCCACTTCCGGCTTTTTTCTTTTTGCTTATGTGGTGCTGAGGAATTGAACCCAGGGCCTCATGCATGCAAGTAAGCGCTCTACCACTGAGCCACCTTCCCAGCCCGGGGATTTAATTTTTTGAGTTTTAAGTATACGTATACTTAGAACTCAAAAACATATATATAATTATAAAAGAAAAAATTTTATACATATATATATATACACATATATATGGATGTATGTATATATATGTATACAATTTGTTGTTGTTGTTGGTCGTGGGGCCTGAACTCTGGGCCTGGACACTGTCCCTCAGCTCTTCAGCTCAAGGCTAGTGCTCTACCACTGGAGCCACAGCACCACTTCTGGCTTTTTCTGCTGATGTGTTGCTGAGGAATCCAACCCAGAGCCTAATGTATGCAAGGCAAGCACTGTACCACTGAGCCACCTTCCCAGCCCCTAGGTATATTTTAGATATGAGATCCTTGTCTATTATATGGCTAGTGAAGATCTTCTCCCCGTCCATGAGCTTTCTATTGATCTTGCTAACTATGTCCTTTGCCATGCAGAAGCTCTGCAGTTTCATGCAATCCCATTCGTCCAATCTCTCTTTGGTTTGTTGTGTTTCTGGTCTTTATTATGAAAATTTTGGCCTATGTCAAGGAGCCCAAGAGTTTCTCTTATCCTTTCCTGTAATGTTTTCAGGGTGTCTGCTTTGACTTCAAGGGCTTTGATCCATTTGGAGTTCATTCTGGTACAAGGTGATATATAAAGATCTAGCTTTAGTTTTCCACAGGTATTTAACCAATTTTTGCCAGCATCATTTATGGAAGAGTCTGTCTTTCTTCCATTCTATTTTTTAGCTCCCTTATCGAAGATTAGGTGGCTATAGATCTGTGGGTTCATTTCTGTGTCTTCAGTTCTATTCCATTGGTTCTGAGGTCTGTTCTTGTGCCAATACCATGCTGGTCTGATTACTATGACTTTGTAGTAGATTTTGAAATTTGGAATTAATATTCCTCCATCACTGTTCTTTCTACTAAGGATTGCTTTTACTATTCAGGATCTTTTATTGTTCCATATGAATTTTTAGGTTGCTTCTTCTATTTCATTGAATAATGAGGTTGGGATATTGATGGGTATCACATTGAATTTGTAAATAGCCTTTGGCAGTATTGCCATTTTCATGATGTTAATCCTCCCAATCCAGGAGCATGGGAGGTTTATCCATTTTCTTAGTTCTGCTTTAATTTCCTTTTTTAGGTTTTTAAATTTTTCATAAAATAGGTCCTTCACTTCTTTAGTTAATTCCTAGGTATTTTATTTTTTTGTAGGGCTATTACAAAGGAGTTATTTTCCTGATTTCAGCTGCTCTCTTCTTGTAGTTAGTCAAAGATTCTTGAAAGCACATTGTAAAAGCAGTTAGTGTTTACATAATGAACTTCAAAATCAAGGCAAGAATATAAATCTCTTCTCAGATCTATAACCAGTTTTGTGCACTCATTCATGGAAGAGAGAACATGTTCTCATAGGTTGAACTTATAAATTAAGCTGAAGGAGAAATTTTGTAAGGTGTGAAATTAAAAAAGAATGATAAAGGAGGATTCTCAAGAAGCCTGTGACCTATGGAATGATTGCTTATTCAAGAACAATGCTCTTTTAACTCCAAATAAGGAGAATGGTTTTGGAATTCTATAGATACTGCAAATACAGGTGTGAGGGATGCATTCTTTTGAGTGAAAATTCCTCTTATATGTCTTCTTCCTCAGAAAACCTAATTCCCAATAAATCATATCATATTGACCAGTCTTCCTTCTTAAGTATCTCTCAGTTTCATCTTTCTTCTTCATCTCCACTATCACCACATTAAGACCGGCCCTCATCACTCTTGCCTGGATGCATAAAGTCCTTTGCTAACAGCTCTTATCCTCCTATCTTCCTTTGGATAGACCATATGATCTTTCTAAAATGTGGATCTGATCACATCATTTTGATGTTCAGGATCTATCACTTCTAAGATAAAAGTAAATAACCTGAGAGTGACAAATGAGACTCTTTAGTACCTTGCCCTTCCTGTCTGGCTACTGTCTGGAATTCACCTTGTATACCTGCCCACTTACTTTTGTGTATTTTTGAGCAAAAAGTCATTCAAGAATTCATTGTGGTTTACTTACACCCCATCTGCCTTTCCAGTGTGTTAAAAGATTCCTGAACTCCTTCCAGTCCTCCTCATGTGTGATGTCCTCATGATATTTATCATATACCCTCACAACTGTGAGGGCACATGTGTGCTTTCTGAGCCATGAACAGCAGCAGTGATTGATATTGTTATTGTTATTAAAAAATCACATAACCGTCATACAGCACCCTACACAAAGATGTAAGAATGTTCACCCATTCTGCAAATACGATTTCTAGATCATGGTTTCATTTCATAAACAACCACTGAGGAAGAAAGGCAGGCCCAGGTCTGAGATTGACACCTGCATATGCTTACTACCCTCTTAATGACCTTGTCTGGTGAGACTTCTCATTTTTGACTCAGGTAGGAAAAAGGAGATTCCTATCAGTCAGGTTGATCAGAATCCAAACCTATGCTTGTCTCACTTCTGAGGATAATTGAGATCTCTTTCTTCAAGCATAGAAGCCAAATAAGTTGCCTAAACCCACAAGCTGTGAAAGGGCTCTTGCTGAGCTCCCTAACTCACAATTACAATGGGACAGTTTGGTGGTACTTCTGTAGAAACAGCTTGGGAATCTATGGAGACAGATGGGGTATAGATACCATCTGCCATACACCCCTCTGATATGATTTAACTCAGGCCAGGCTCTCCTCCTGCCATGCATGGCATGACCTGGGATGCACAGCTTGGAGTGTCCTGTAGATTCATGGCTTTGGCTGGTTCTGTAAATACCACATAATGTCACTATTGCTTTTAGCAGAGCTGCCATGTGGGAAATGAAGGAGACAGAAGGTATGCATGGCTTAGATTTTACAACATAGTCATTAAGTAGAATTTGCTGCAAATATTAGATATTAAAAGGAATGATTTTTAAAAAGTAATTACTTCTGATCACAAGAGGGTGAAATTATGGGTGATGATAACTTTAAAACAAAACAAATTTTAACATAGGGTCATTTGAGAAATTCTTATTTATTATCTAGTATTTAATGGACATTGTATTTCTCAGAAGCCACAGGCACATGTGTGAAGCATAAATGGAATAATTAAGTCGAATAGTCAAAATTCCCAGAAAGAACAACAAAAGTAAATATAATGTTATCACTTGCAATTTAATTGAACTGTTCCACACACATAAAATATGGAACAATCCATAGAAATTGGTAAGTCCTTCACTGTGGTTTTCAAAAGGAGGAGAGTTTAATGAAGAATCTTCTTTATGTAGGGACATTGGTCTGTATTATTCATAACTTATCACAGTTTTACTCTGTTTTTCATTCTAGTTGCAATTCATGAAATATTTTTCAAAATTTATTTACACAGATGTATAGATAATATGTATATTAATATAGATTTGATATACAAGCACTGCACAAACATATGTGTGTGTACCAAACATATATTTGTACTCTATTTCTGTCTCCAAACTTTGATTCTAGATTGGGAAATGTATTAAAAAGAAATACCCCTAAACAGTCCTTCATTCAACTAATAATGTTGAGTTACAGAGAAATTATTCTACTTTGGTCAGAAATGTCTGTTTCTTCCCTTGAAAGCAGTTTTCTCTTTAATGAATGGAGAACTTCTCCATGAATGGAGTTGACTGCTCTTATATGCCAACAGATGCCCAGTGCCACGTTTCCCAGCTGAGCCTACTTCTCTATACATTTCAATAGTCCTTGTTTAAACCCGTCTGCCTAGGATGTAGGCTGTGACTGAAGCCTGTATAAGGTCTGAAAGGGAGATGGGACAGGTAGCACTTGCGGTCCTCACTTGGTCGATTCTGGCTCAGTGCTCGAGTCAATGTTCCTGAGCAAGACCAGAGGTTGCAGAGTTAAAGAAGATACTTAAGGAGGGCAGAGCTAGGAAGTAGCACTCAGCCCTTCCACAGAAAATGATTAGTTGTTTCAATCTTCTTCTGTCTAGACTCTCTACTTAGTATTGGACTTTCCAGAACTTGGAACACAGTTTAAGTGCTCTATAAATAATTAGTTATTTGCTTATTTGTTTGTTTGGATGGGATGAAAGGAAAGGGTGAAAGGAGAGAAGGGAGGAAGGAGAGAACGGAGGGTAGAAGAATGGCAGGGAAAAGAGGAGGAAAGAAGGAAAAGAAGTGAAGGAGGGAGGAAAAAGGAAGCATTTTACATTGAAAATCTTTGCTCCTTCATTCTCTGTGCCTCCTTCCCCTTCTATCAAGGAGACTGGTCCTCTCCAGTCTTTAGTTCTTCATATGACTCTAATGTCCCCCTTCTTGTGTGTTCTGCATTCATGTGTGTTCCCCACAGGGTCACCATGATGTCCTTACAGAAAATTAGTCCTACACTATCAGATCAAGTTCAACATTCTCAGTTATGATAACCTCAAACCAAGTACTGTTGTGAACCAATTTATCAGTATTCTTTTCTAATTGTCTCTTCAGGTAAAGATCTCTTTGGGCACTTGGATTGAGAACACAGAGCCATTTTCCTTCTGCCTCTGCTTGTTATCCCTCCCTTTGTTTCAGGCCTCGCTGCCTGCTGGCTCATTGCTCCCATTCTGTGTAGGAAGTCTTGCAATGGTTTTCTAACCAGACTCTCTGACTCCATTTCCTTTCCACTAAAGTTGATGCTATACACTAAAGAACAATTAATTTTCTCAAATTACTTCTCTATTCATGTTACTCCCTGATTTAAAATTCTCTTGTGACTTGTTATGGCTTAAGGCAGTGGTTTCCCATGTCTGCTCTGTAGATATGACAGAGCACTAAATAAAGCAATTAGGGGGGAAAAAAGTCAAAACTGGAAAAAAAAACATGAGAGAGAAATCACTTCTTATTTTCCCTAGTAAAAAGAATTTTTCAATTGCCATCTAGGACAGCTGTTGTTTTATTTATAGAAATATATTGCAATCCTCTGCATGAAACTGCAGAGCTTCTACATGGCAAAGGACATAGTTATCAAGATCAATAGAAAGCCCACGGATTGGGGGAAGATCTTCACTAGCCATAAAACAGACAAGGGTCTCGTATCTAAAATATACTTAGAACTCAAAAAATTAAACCCCCCCACAACAAATCCTCAAAGAAACAACCCCCCCATCAACAAGTGGGCTAAAGACTTAAAGAGAGATTTTTCTGAAGAGGATATAAGAATAGCAATAGACACATGAAGAAATGCTCAAACTTCTCTAGCCATAAAAGAAATGCAAATCAAAACTACATTGAGATTCCACCTCACTCCAGTTATAGTGGATATAATCAAGAAATCTAATAACAACAGATGTTGTAGAGTATGTGGGTAGAAGGGAACTCTACTGTATTGTTGGTGGGGGTTTAAACATTCAACCACTTTGGACAGCAGCATGGAAGTTCCTCAAAAGACTCCACATTGAGCTCCCCTATGACCCAGCAATCCTACTTTTGGCATTTACCCAAATGATCACAAACAAGGCTATACTAAAGGTACCAGCACAACCATGTTTATCTTATCATTATTTACCTTAGCTAAGATATGGAACCAACCCAGATGCCCCTCAGTAGATGAATGGATCAAGAAAATGTGGTATATATATACAATGGAATTCTATGCCTCCATCAGAAAGAATGACATTGCCCCATTTGTTAGGAAATGGAAAGACTTGGGGAAAATTATATTAAGTGAAATAAGCCAGGCCCAAAGAAACATAGGTCCCATTGTTTCCCTTATTTGTAATAACTAGTTTATGTCTAGGATAATCTTACCAGACAAGCAGAAAAGGTCAAAAGCTATATACATATGACTATAAGATGATGCTAAGTAAAATGAGCCTCAAGATAGGGACACAAGAGGTTTATCTTTGTTGCTATTGTGTTTTCTTTTGTTGTTGTTGTTGGTTGTGGGGCTTGAACTCTGTGCCTGGGTGCTGTCCCTCAGCTCTTCAGCTCAAGACAAGTGCTCTACAACTTGAGCCACAGTGCCACTTCTGGTTTTCTGGTGGTTTATTGGAGATAAAATTCCCACGGACTTTTGTACACTAGCTGGCTTTGAACCGCAATCCTCAGATTTCAGCCTCCTGAGTAGCTAGAATTACAGGCGCCCAGATGTTGTTGTTGTTTTTTAATGTATTTATAATGTACTGTGTGATTTTTTTGTTTATTTTGTATGTTCTTCCCCTATGGTATAACCACTGTTTCTACTGTATTTGATTCCAGTGCCCTACATCTTGTATATACATTTTTCTAATTTGGGGAAGGGAAGGGAAATAACAATGTTGAAATAAGGATACAGGTTGACCCATTGTAGCAATGAGATGTACAAGACACTATGTTGAAAATGAACTTTACAACTTCAGGAAGGAATTAAGGAGGTGGGGAGGGAAGAGATGGTAGGGGAAAAAACAAAGGAAGAGGTAACAATGCTTGATAGGAAATGTACTCATTACCTTGCTCTTGTAACTGTAACCCCTCTGTACAATATCTTTATAATAAAAATATATTTATTAAAAAAGAAAGAAAGAAAAGAAATTCATTGCAATCCTAAAAAATAGCAGTAGCAATCCAGAAATTACTGATGATTGGATATCATGCTTTTATGAAAATTTCAAATCATTGGTTGTTGTTACTCCTTTGCTCCTTGGGTTGGTCATAAGATCCCTGTGGCCTCAAAAATGCTTCTGCTAAGCCCCTGCTCATTGGGAAGGGAAAGCATCAATGAGCACTTACACTTAGGTACATGCTCTCCAGCTTCCAGCATCTCAGTCTGACCATGTCTGAGCCCTAGGAATTTTGCTTCAGAGGCACACTATACTTTGCTTCACTTCTTTGGGCCTCAACTTCCTACTCTCTAAAATGAAGAGCTTGAAAGTGATTACAATGAGCTTTTTCCAGTGCTGTCTATCAATTCATCGATTGATGATTGGTTAATTTTACCTAAGGTGGTAGATCTGTTCATTTAAGCCTGTTCATTTAAGCTTTCTGTTGCATACATTCAAATGAAATTATTGAGGATTATAGGTAAGGATTTTTGCTCTCTGAATAGGAAGGATAAATCAAAGGATGCAGTTGAAATCTTTTTTTTTATTCACACCTAGTTAGCTTGACATCAGCAGGGAGTGTTGTGAGTAAAGTGGGCCAGGATGATAAAAATTCTCATTTCACACACATCAAAATGATGTGTGAGTGGGAAACTGAGGAGAATAGCTGCCCTTCTGTTTCATTTGGCTATGAAGGACCCACTTCCACTGTTGAACTTGCTGCTGTTTCTGGTCCCTTTGATTTTGCACCCTATTCTTGCCTCATCCAAGACAGAGTTCAAATTAAGGAGGTAATCAATCAATCACATTAATTTATTTTGTTTGTTTGTTTTGGCAAAGGAAATGACAAAGCTTGGAATTCCTCATCTTGGCAGATGGATGCAATCTCATGAGTCTTTTTTGTAGACTTTTAGTGCCATCTGAGAAGAGCCAAATGAAAAATGAGTTCAGAGAAACACAGACATAGGGACTACAATAGGGAATCCTATCTGAAAGTAGACATCATTACAAACGCTACAATTCTCACCCTCAATGCCTCACACTGGAAAGACTCCTGTATTTTGTGCAAATGAGGAGACAAAAGCAATTGAGCTACTTGATTACAATAAATTCCCACTCATTTCTCCCACTGACAGCCAGGTATCATTTCAGATATATTTCCTAGATAATTATTGATATCAGTATCACCAGCAACTTGATGGGTGGACTTCTAAAAGAAACCCCCATTTTACCTCTCTCAAACAAGATATTTGTTGGTTCAAATGAATCCTACTCCTATATAGTCACAAATCAGAAATTACCTTCTATTACGTTATATATCCAAGTCCCCTGGATTTTGTGGTCAGGTTGAGGGGCCTTTGGATAGCTCATTGCAAATACAGAAGTAGAGTCCTCACTTTAAGGGTGGGCTGGCAACTTGCTAGCCATTAGTGATGCTTGAATGCATGCCAGAAAGAGGCTGTTAGCTGTTGCACTACTGGGAAAGAACCCATTAGCACCCAGCTGCCAGGTCATGGTTGGAATGTGGAGCATACTATTTATTCCCAGCCTATGAATGTGCTTCTCTTAGAATCCTGCAGAAGACTTGGAAAGTATGCAAGGAAGAGTCATACTCTATAATCACTCTGATACTTTATCCCTAAGACATGGAAAGAGAAAAAGAAAAAGGGACATTATGGTTAGTCTTCCAAACATGTGACTTCACAGAAAAATACCAGTTTTTTTAAATTGTGAAAATACCGAACAGAGGGGTTACAACTACATGGGAAAGATAACGAGTACATTTCTCATCAAGCATTGTTGCCTCCTCCTTTGTTTCTCCTTCCCATCTCTTCCCATAACAGTTTTTTAAAAAAATATTTATGAACATGTAGAGAATCATGTGGAATCAACTTGGAACTTTCTTCAGTACCCGTAATATGTTTCACCCATATATGGGTTTTCAGAAGTGCAAAACATTACCTCACTCATGTATCTGTAACCCTCTGTATAGTATCTTTACAATAAAAAAAATTAATTGTGAGCCAACTAACAATAACAATAATAATATATGAAAATCTTAGGGTGACAGCCATCTGTCTTCTAATAAGAATAGGTTTTGTCATCTGTCTGTGGTTTCTCTTGCCCAGGTATTTTCAACAAAGAGTTGAGGGGCTCTCTCCCCTACTGTATTGTGGGATCCCTCAGCAGCCTGCCCTACCTTCAGGCTGTCTTAGCCCATTCATTTGGTCTCTGCTGCTCTCTAAGTCCTAGCTGTGGTTTCTCACAGCCACTTCTGTTTGCATTCTTTTGGGGCCATCTCCATCTGTCTTTGGCCTCATTTGTAATGGGGTCTAGACAGAAAAGACAGAAGTGAAAAAAGACAGTGGGTATGTGCAAGACTGTGCAAACCAGTTAGAGGCCACTTGACATTCTGTGCTTCCATCTAGGCAATTGACTGTAAATTAAAATCACTCAATTGAAAAGGAAATGTATTGTGATGATATAGAGGTGCTTTACAGAAATCCAGGCAAAGCTACAACACACAGTCTCAGAAAGGGCAGAAATGGAGCATATTTGTTGATCTTTGCCGCCATCGTTCAGTTGCATTCTAGTTTTTCACCACAAATGAAATTCATCTATATTCCTCAGGTCTTCCCGTTCCCATTCTGCTGCCAACATAACTTCTTAAACCAAGCTATATTCTTATTGGAGGAGTCTGATTCATCCTACATTTTCTTTCCCTCCTCCCCCACCTTATTCCCTACTTCTTGCCTTTCTTCCTTTTCTACTCCTCATCTTCCCTCCTTTCTTTCCTTTCTCCTCTTTCCTTACTAGGTAAGAGTTAGAGCCAGGCTATGAATGGCTCCCTTCAGGTTAGGGGACCTTAGTTGGTCTAACAAACTGTGCTGTACCAAGGGTGTGGCTTTGGTTGTAAGCATCCCATGGACTCAAGAAGAAAGTGGAGTCCTTGAGAAGATATGAGTGTGTCATACAGGCCAAGCATGTCTGGCCATGTGTCCGAGAGTCAGGAGGTGCAGCACTGTTCACAATAGCCAAGATTTGGAAACAACCCAGATGACCCACTACTGATGAATGGATCCAAAAATTGTGGTACCTATATACAATGGACTATTATGTAGCCATTAGAAAAGACAAAATCATGGCATTTGCAGGGAAATGGCTGGAACTAGGACAGATTATTTTGAGCGCAGTAAGCCAAGAAGAAAGAGACAAACGGCACATGGTCTCCCTGATATGTGCATGCTAAAGCCAAAATACAAGAAGATGTGGCAAAATAACAGGATTCAAGAAACAAAGGACAGCCACCCATTTTGTCATATCATTGCTAAATGACTCCATGTTTTAGACCATATATATGGTAGACATATGCACGCAACAGAGGGAAGCCAGGAGGAGGAACAGAATAAGTGGGAACAGCCCACACTAAGCAAAAGGAAAGAAATGTAAACATCACCTGATGTGGAAAAAATATCTTGTATTGTCATAGAATTCACAAACTGTATAGACCATGATAATGACAATTTGCCTTGTGAAAGCTAAAATGTGTTTGTGACTCTAAGTATCATTATTCCGCAATACTGTTAAATATGTGAAATTTATGTAATCACCTAATCTCAATTAAAGAAAAAAGTGAGAGAAGGGATGGATTGAAAGAGATGGGTGACAATGTTGTCAAACACCTTGTACTTAGACACCGTTTTGTAGAATGGGGACTTCTTTGTACAACTACTTAAAGATAATGATAAAAAAAAAAAGACAAGAGTCAGGAGGTGGACCAATGCTACTATATACCAGATGCTCTAGTCGCAGAGCATGTTGAGCAATGGGCAGGAATGCTTTCACACATGAAAATGTCTGTGCTGTGATTTTAAGAGAAAATGACAGATTATGAAGTCTGACATTTGCTTTGGTCCACATTTGCTTCATCTCCTTAACCCCATACAAACAGTTGTCTATAGTACCAGGTTAAAAAATGCAACAAACATGCTTACTGCAAATACACTGAGTAAACTATGGAAAATGTCAGAGTAGAAGATGGCATTTTGCAGGCTGCGGTTATTACATTTATGGACTTAGAGATGAAAGATAAAAATCAGATAGTAAAAATTGTCTTTTCTGAGAAACCTAGAAATTGTATATCAGAGTCAAAAGGGGCATGGGGTGACTATCAGAGTCAATGCCATTACTGATCCCTCAAAAGTCTGAATTAATAGTCCACAGGATTTAGCAAACTGGAGTCATGGTAGATATTAGCAAAATGTAATTCCTGTGGACCAGAGGGAAAGAAGCTGTCATTACCCATACAATTGCAGCTTTCAATTTCACACTGGTGTAATTTTAACAGCCGCTGGCTGCTCATACTTGAAAATGCTGCCAACCTCATACACGATCGATTATAGATTTTGATATTCTTCTGTGGAAACAAACTGTTCCTGTTGTATTTAAAACAATGAAAAACAAAATTTTGAAACAATTTATTTTCCATTTTTGTCTATTTATGGCTACTTTGAAAATACTTTTCATGAATGCAATCATAATATTCAATGTACATGTGTGAAAATGGAATCAGAATTTGAGAGGATGGGTAGAGTGGGGGTAGGTAAGGGGGAAGAATGACAGAAAGGGTGAAATAGATAAAGATTCATTGTGCTCACAACTTGATATGTTGATTTGAAACCAATTTGTGGAACCGTTTAAAGATAATTTTTTAAAAGTAAATATATTTATAAAAATAAACACAAATATCAAACTAAAATGGTTACTAAAACACAAGACACATTCTTTCACAGCTCACTCCACATTGAGAAAACATTAATGGGCTGGGTCTGAAGATTCCCTCTGGATTGAAATGTTTTCAGTCTCAGTCAGACATTGTTAAATGTCTTATACTGAAATCGCTCTACATTAAACCACTCACAAAACCTTATTGCTTCCAAATTCAAATGCTTGTTAAAATTTGTATCACTCCAGTAGTTTTACTTGGTAGGAATACTGGCAATGTTGAGTGATTTTAAGGTAATTGGAGCATATTCATTTTATCAGGCATTGTAATCTAGTAGCCAGTGAAGCAAATACAGAAATAGTACAGCAAGTTGGAGCAATAAGAGGTTTATTGCCAGGAATACAATGATTAGATGAGCTTGGTGGTATACACCTGTAATTTCATCCACTAAGGAGTCAGAATAGGAGGATCTCAGTCCAAAATTAGCCCAAGAAAAATTAATGAGAAACCCTATCTAAAAAGAAAATAAAACACCTAAAATTAAAAGGACTGGGTTGTGGCACAAGTGGTAGAGCACTTGCTTAATAAATGTGAGGCTGTGAGTTTAATCTCTAGTACTGAATGGGAATTTAATAATCAATTACATTTAAAAACATACAATGAAAATCAAGCATAATGGCTTCAGAAGAGCCTCTCGGAACACAACTGTCCTTTGGAGATACAGGAAGCAAAGCAGAATGACCTGGAACATAGACTCAGTATCCAGACTATTTGGCTTTGTAATTAACACCTACGTGTCCAGGCAAGGGTGTCAGGTGCTGTGTGAATTTATTTGTTTGCTATAACAGATTATACATACTGGGTAGCTTAAAACAATAAAAATGCATTTTTCACAGTGCAGGAAAGCAGATGTGTGAAATCCAGTATTGGCAGGGCTGACTCTTACTGGAGACTTGAGAAAGAACCTGGCATGCCTCTCCTCCCTTCTGATCCTTGTTGGCAAAGCCTTGGCATTCTTTGGTTTGTACAGCCATCTCTTCACCACTGCCTCTATCCTCACATGGTCTCCTCTGATTTCCTTGTGTCCTTTCATTTTCTGCCACTGTTGCCAATGATTGGAAGGTTACACTTTGTGGTTTCTAGTGGATATAAGTTTTAAAGAACTCATTACTCAATTCACTACCTCTGCCTTGACTATCAACTACGTACACTAAGAGTATCTGTCTCATAGGATATTGTAATAGCTCAGTCAACTAAAATGAAGTGCTGAGAACAGTACTTGCTGTAGTGAGCAGATTATGTGTTTTAGTCATTACCTGAAATTGTAGGTTGAAAGGACACACTAAACAGAAGTTCATTTTGGTCATGGAGTCATTTATGGTATATTTGTAAGAGCACTACCTTTCCTTCAACACCACTCATCTCCCTCCCCCCTTCCCTTTTATTTACGAACTCTGCATATTTGTCGTTGTTGTATTTGTTTGTTTTAAAGAGAGAACCTGAAGGCAAACTTTGGCATAGATTGATGTCTCAGCAATAGAAAGGGAATAGTGAATCCAACCAATACCCAGTCTGGTCCTTGGATGGCAGGGGACAAAAAATTCATCAAAAAAGCTCATGGCTGCAAGTTGCCAAGTTACAAATTGGCAAGCCTTGTTGGGCATAGATAACCAACTCACTTTAATTAAATTGCCTCTGTTTGAGCTTGGGGCTAGGAATTTGACTTTTCATCATGACTTTGGCTCTGAAGTAAGCTGACTTGGGCCTCTTTGCATTCAGTTGCTCAAAGGTGTGTTTGTAAGGCCCTGTTTCAAAGCCTCAAACTTGTTTCATTTCAGGCCCACTTGGCTGGTGGCATCATCAGAGCTCATTTGTTCTAATCATACAGTGCAGAATGTTCTCTGAATATAGGCTTGGATGGACTTTTAAGACACCACAAATCAGGGGACATAATGAAGTACAAACATCAAGGTAGAACTCACCAGACACAGGTGAAAGCCACAGGGAGTAGAAACTAGCTCAACAGAAAAGGTGAGCACAATACTTTGCTGCCTTTCCCCTTCTCTTTCCTGCTCCATGTAGGAGAGCTAGTGAGAGGATAGGGCAGACAGCCCACCACTAGCATGGACTGCCAGTGCTCTTCTCCTTGTGCCTCCTGGTCCCCAGGAATAGACACTTCATTCTTTAGGAATAATGACATCAGTTTGACTCCAGTACAGTCCAGATAGCCAAATACCTTTCCAGATACAGACTTGAAGCCTGATGTCTGAAGGGAATATGATCAAGTGGCACATGGCTCTACTCTTAAGTAGACTTCCACTGATCAAATACTACATGGCTAATAAATCTCGTCGTCACACTATGGGTGACTGGCACTGATTGGATAAAATCAATATGGCACCTTTGGTTGACGGATAGGTCAAACACACCTCATCCCTTTTCTGCCCTTCATCTCCTCTCACTCTGGCTCCTCCTTCCCCTAGCTCTTCAATACTCCCTCAGCTCTGAGCCCTTTTCTCACCTGTGCTTTTGCATCTGTCCTATCTCACCTGGAAAATTGCTGTTACTCTTTGAAGCAAAAGCTAGGCGGCCAGGCTTTCAGGACTTGGAGAGTGAACCAAGGGAAGGGTTGGTTCTGCCCTGCCTGAAGTCTCTCTCTCTTCAATAATGTTTTCAATCTCTCTTCCTTCTTCTTTTTTTTAACAATATGATGGTCTTCCAAACCTCAGGGTGAGCTCTCATCTATTTATTGTTGAAAAGTACATACTTGGGGTCAGGAATGAGCTATTTATGTCTCTGCTTCAAGGTTGAGTTCAAGTGCTATGTGATTTGAAGTTTTCTTGTGTTCTCTAAGGCATGAGTAGTTGCTTCTTCTTTTCTCTGAGTACACAGAAATTTTAGGAAATATTGTGTCCATTTTACTCTTCACTGAGCAGAGTTCCTTAATGTAGGTTGGGGAACATAGAGAATATGTCTCAGTGATTGCATGTCTTGGTCATGAGTAGAGATCTAATGTATAGGTCAACAGTAGATAGAGAAGCTGAGCACTGTTGGCTCACACTTATAATCCTAGCTACTCTGGAAGCTGAGATCTGAGAATTGTGGTTTGAAGCTATCCTGGGCATGAGAGCCCATGAGACTTGTACCTCTCAGTAACTAAAAAGAGCCAGAGCTGTTGACTCAAATGGTAGAAAACCAGCCTTGAGCAAAAAATGCTGTGGAACAGAGTCCATCCTCTGGGTTCAAATAGAGGTTCCAGCACACATATATCCCTGCAAATGGTTTCTCTTAGTTATTTTTCCTCACACCTTCACATCTATATAGTGCTCTTTTATGTTAACTCATTTTACCCTCATGTAGGATGGGAAAAATCATAGCTCCAAACACTCAAATAGGAGAGAAAATCATTTAATTTTATATAATTCAGCCAAATTTATGGTACTAGACTCCTCACGCTTCTGGGCAAGTGAAAAATTAACCTGATCTACTCTGTTTATTGCTCCTCTATCTCCAGCATGCAATCTAAAATCTTGATAGCACCAAAGCCCTGGGCTGAGGTGGGATGAGCATTTGACCCTAAGAAACTGCCACACAAATGTCTAATGACACCTACCTGTCTTGTCTCTCCCATGGCCATCACCTTCCATTGCTCACAGCCATGCTGTGCACACTGGATTCTTCTTGCAACGGTGTGGATTCTATCTGGCTTTTGTGCTTATAGGTCTTATTTCCTGTCAGAGAGCTCCAAAAGAATCAAGCCCAAATGCAATGTCTTGGCTGTTAGACTCTTCTCTTTCTCCTTCTTTATGCTAAAGAGAAATATTTTTTTTTCTTTATCTTGGCCACTAGTGGGGGAAAAGATTATGAAACCTCACTCTTCTGCTGTGTTTTTTAAGATACTTTTTTTATTTCTATCAAAGAATCATTTTCTGTTATTTTTGCTTCCTTCAAAATCTTCCAAGTGCTAGGGAATTTCACTTTTTATTGGGGTGGGGAATGTTTCAAAGAAGAGAAAGGAAAAAAAGAAGTCTTGGTCACATATTTTCTCTGCAGCAATAATATATAGGAATAGCATAATTTGGGGAAGCCAGAAAAGAAATTGAGAATTAACGATTAACTCCAGTATACAGAAGTCACTTAAATAATATCACATTTTGTCTTAAAACAACATCAAGGTAGATGGGCTACCTAGCCACATGTACAACAGCTACACATACATCTGTGCACCAAGAGATCAATGGCAGCAGCCTTGGCAAGTGGCTTCCATTTCTGGCTCCAAAGATATTAGTTCAGTTACAACATCCCACCTTCCCTATACCAGAGGAAGCTAGACTCAGGGCAAGCAAGGTCAAAGTGACAACTGAGAGTTGCCCACATCTCTTTTGCTCACTTTTCTGGGCTCCAGTTCAAATCCAGACACACTCAGCTTCAAAATGGGGTAGGACAGAGGAATGACAGCATGTAAGCTGGCAGCCGTGAGCCTAGCCTACACCCAGATAAACAAAGGAGAATAAGGGAAGTAACAAAGGAACCTACTCAGCAGTCTAAATACGCACATAAATTTAAATTTCACATGTCGTCTAGCCACCATGGCAATAAAACTGTCTGATTCCATTTGAAGGATGAGTAAATGGGGTTCAGAAACATGAATAATATATCTATGTAGTAAATAAGTATCCAGATAGTAAAGAAGTCAATGATAGAGTTAGGATTTCAACCTTAAATCTAACTTCAAAACCCACACATTTCCCCTAAACTCTGGTAGTTATTGATACCTTTGAGGGAATCTATTCTAAAACTTTCAGTTTCCATGAATAGCTAGTAGGTTTTTATTAACCCCCATGAAAACGGTTTTGATGGTCTCTTTTACAATGATATAATTTATTGTTACAGTGATGCTTGAAATATCATTACACTCAGAATACTGGAACTTGAAAAAAGACTATTAGCTTCACTGATCTGAGTTAGGTAGAGATGTCATGCATTTGTGTCAGTTTATACATGAAATATCTTGTTGTTTGGTCATGGGTGATAACTCAAATTGTGTTCAGCTAGAAAAGAAAGGCATCAGATCAATATCAATAAACTTTATATAATGCCTTTTTATATGCAAAAGGCATAGTGCTTGCAGTCCACAGCAATATAGAAATGCCTCTTGTTCACTGAAAACCAAGCATTACCTTTCTACTTACTTCATTTTGGAAAGTCAGAACATATATCTGTCCAATGAGTCTACTGCACTACACTGAGATTTTTGTACCCCTCTCCTCCTGCTTCTCTCTTGGTTACTATGTTGATTGTCCTCTTCCTGCCTTGATCTTTTTATGTGGACATTCTAATGCTCATCCCTGGAACTCTCTTCAAGCTAAGTGTTCCCAACCACTTGCATTTTTCAATAACTTAAAAAGATTAGCAAATTTATTTATCTAGCTATGACTCCTCTTGGTATATTATGATCATCTCTTATAGTCTAAGGTTTCTATCCACATTCCTGTTCCATCTTGCAGGATTTTTTTTGCCATTCTACACCCAAGTTTCATGAAAGTTTTCACTTCATAGTAGCTCTTAAGCAATCTAGCAAATTCTTTTTTCACCAAAATTCTACCTGTTAACCCTGCCCCAGGCTGAGTTAAATTCCAGCTTTGTGATCACACAGATTTTGTCCACACCTCTGCACTGAACCCAGAGCACCTCATTCAATGTCTATAGGTTCCTATGTTCTCTCCAAACTTAAAATTCTTAAGGCAAATATCCTGTTTCTGTCCTTAGCATAAGTAGAGTATCTGGAACATTGTTCATGTGTAGGCAACTAAACTAAGCAGGTGCATTTCTTCCCAAACGGCTTACTTATCAGCAAATAAGATAATATATACCAAATATCCTCAATAGTAAGGATCATAAGTATTTAAATGATAAATAGAAAAACACAGCTCAAACTGCACAAAGCTAAATGCTTTCCTACTAGAAAGTGTCAACCTACACCTGTGGCTAGAGACTCCACATCCTATATGAAGGTGACTTATATGACATCCAAGTTATATAAACTGCAATCTCCAAAATCACGATTTATAAAAGTAGTTTAGTGGTAGAGCTTTGCCTTGCACTGTGGTTTGAATATAAAATGCCCCTACAGGTTCATGTGTTAAAAGAAAGCTTATGCCCTCAGCTGGTGGCACTATTTTGAGATATTCTAGAAATTTTAGAAAGTGGAACCTAGCTAAAGGAGATATGTCATGGGGGCATGCTTTTGAAAGATATACCTGGCCTCTGGTCTCTTTTGGCCTCTATTTTCTGGCTACAATAAGGTAAGATATTCTTCCTCTCCATTGGCCCAAGATCAATAAAGCCGAGTCTTATGGACAAACATCTCTGAAACACTGAGCACAAATGAGTCCTTTTTCCCTTAGGATTTTTTTTATGTCAGATACTTTGTCAGAGTGATGAAGAAAGTAATTGCTGTAGGTAACCTGTTCAAGGTCCTGGATTTGATCCGCATGACTGCATAAATAGTACTAACAACGCTATTTGATTTCTCAATGAAAAGCAGCTCAAGAAACAATATGTACCTTTTATATTATAATTTTTACCACTAGATTAGTTGTTAGAATTCTTAGCAAAAGTGAACAGAAAATCCAGTGATTTTCCATGTACTCCCTGCATAACTGCTTGCTCTTATTATCAACATCTCCCACCATAGTAGTACATTTGTTGCCACTGATGAACTTACGTGGACACATCATACTTACCCAGAATTCATAGTGTATATTAGGAGTCACTTTTAGTAGCATATTCCAATAGTTTGTGCATATGTATATGACTTGTGTCCACCATTACAGCAACATAAAGAATATGTCACCACTAAAACAGCCCCTGGACTCCACTTTTTCATTGCTTTCCCACAAACCTTCCCAACTACTTATCACGATAGTGTCCATGCTCTTGCTTTCCCAGAATGTTATGATGTTGCAGTTGTGCAATCTGTAGCTTTTCCAGGTTGGTTTCAATTCAACCAGCAATATGCATCTAAGCTTTTTCTATGTCTTTTCATCACTGCTTCTAAGTCTGGCTAATTGTGAATAAAGTCCCTATAAAACATCTGTGGGCAAGCTTTTGTGCAGATGTTAGTTTCTAGCTCATTTGGTTAAATATCAAAGAGCTTGATTGCTGAGTTGTTTGGTAAGAGTATGTCTAGCTTTGCAAGAAACTGCCAAACTGTCTTCCAAAGTGTCTGGACCATTTTGCATTCCCTTCAACAATTAATGAGAATCCTGTTACTCAGTACATGTATCTTAGTGCAATTCTGCAAGACTCTAGGGTGGAATAGGATTCATCCAGGCTGTGGAATCAGAAAATCTGAGTCCAATCATAGAAGAAGGTGACTATAGACTATCCTTGTACTGCAGTGGTGAAGATTAAATTACACCATGAGTAAAACTGTATGCAGAGTGCCTGCTGCATACTCATAGATAGCAGTAATTACATAACACAACACAGAATATTCTGGTTCTTCTTTTTCTTATACTTCTTATCTTTCTTATACTCCTCCCTCACAGAAATTCCACTTATTCCATATTTAATATTCATATTCAATAACGAAAAGTCATTTGAATATAATTTTATATGTACAACAGTTTGGATGATAAGCAAAGGGCCTACACTCTTCCCAGCTGTCATTTCTGGTTCTTACATGTCTTTGAATTTGCTGATTGTGCCTCTGTTTTCTTTCCTGTCCCCATTTCTCCTTTTCTTGATGCTTACATGGCATCTTTTCTTGTATGTTGCTAGGTACCCTAAGCTCATCAACTTCCAATAGGATTTTTGAAACTGCTGCTGCTAGAGTCTCCCCATCTCAGGGAGGGATAGAGGATTCTTCAATCAGTCCAAGAGTTTTAATGTGCTCCTTGACTTCTTTGTCCCTTTTTTGCCACATACAACCAGCCCACATCAATAATACTAGTTAGCTCTCTATTTTAAATCCCTGTCTACCCAAACACTTTTCACTACCTCACCTTTATCAGCAAAGTCTTAGTCAACATCATCTCTTACTTGGACTGTTTGCTTGAAGGCTGGTCTTCCTGTACAGTTTTTCTCTTCTCTTTCATGGAGTAATTCTTTTTCCATTTATATTGTTTATTTATTATATATTTTATCATATACATGTATGTGTGCATATATGTATATGGAGTTGCGATTCAATAGCACAGTTTATTAATACAATGCATCTTGATCAATAAAGTAACTCTTTCCCAAAGTGTTCTTACTCAAGTCAGATTATTGATTTCTTGGCTTATACTTTCCAGGAGTTGGACCGTGAGTTTCCTGAATTAAATTCAAAGGCTTTACCATGCTCTAAAAGGACTTCTCTGATTTGCTCAGTCCTTCATTCACTTTCCCTAATCTTTCTTCATCCCTACTGCCCAACACCTGGAGAGAGGGAGTTCTAGGACTTTACACTTGCTAATGCATCAACACAGAATACGCTTATTCTAGCTGTCCACATGGCTTACCTTTCATGTCCTCTGAATGTCCATGAAGAACTCACCTTTCCTGATCACTCTATCTTTAACAGCACATGCATTCACACATTTGTAGACACACCAGATCCTCAGCCTCTATTCCATTTCCTTCATTTCATAGTACCTACCTTTTATATTTTATTGCAAATTATCTCTATTCTGTTCATTGTTATATCCCAAACACCAAAGCCCATATCTTGCATGTGATTCTGAATTAAAAGACTTAGCAAGGTTGGTCTGGATGGGAATCGTCTGTTGCTCAGTGCCTCAGTAGCAGAGGATAAAGGACTCTGGCTCTTGGGTAAGTGCAGACAGCAAGAGGAAAGGCAACTTAGCTTAGCATCTTGATCAGAAAGCTATACGCAGCCCAGGAAAGACAATTGAGGAAAAGTAAATTCTTTCTCTCAGGAGACCATAGCCAAGGGAAAGACTGTCTCAAGTATTACTCCCTTTTATCCTTCCTCCCACACTCTGATATTCGTAAATCCAAGAGAAGAAAAAGGGGGTAATGCAGTAGTGGGGTGGGGAGGGGACTCCTGAAAGTCAAAATATGCCTTCCAGTTGTTTCTGAAGCCTGAAGTTTTATTGCAAGTGTAGGTGGGAAGATGGAGGGGCTCTATGTTAGAATCTTTTCTAGAATCATGTGAGAGGGTGACTTCGTTTCTTAGCAAGTGACCTACTCCAGAGACTTTCTTCCCCAAATTTGTTCAGGGACTTTTAATGGGAATTTAAAAACTGATAGATTTAATATGACATAAGTTTTGAAATTATTTTGACACACATTGGCTCCTTTCTTAGCATCAAACTAATATCATTTTATTAAGGAAGACTCTGAGTCTCAGAGGGATTAATTTATGAGAGCCTGGAAAGCCAACAGATGACACCTGCATCTTCCAAATATGAGTCTCACATTATCTTGACTCTGAAATGTAGAATTGGAGCTGGATTCCCCAATTACCTCCATTCCTTGCATTCTCTGCCTGCCTAAAGAGTAGTTCCATTTTTCGGTTCACAATGACAAGAATAGTGCTGTACCCTTTTTCATAGGAACTGTCAGAAAACTTTACTGAGTTTCTTTTTGAGATGGTAGAGTAGAAATACTTACATTATTTTCTTTTCTCCACATCAAAGATTCAATGGATAAAGATTCAATGATTCATTCACCACATCGAAGATCCAATGGATACTTTGTTAAACTGTTAATTGTTCAAAAGATTTAGTCCATGGAGATTCATGTAGCATATATGTATATATACTGTATATGTATATTTAATATATGTATATATAAGAGCATATATGTATATGTATATACACATATAGACGATATGCATATTTCTTTTATATACTATGAAGGTAATGGAAAGTGTGAAATGAGATTATGGGGGACAGATGGGATGGGGGAAGATGATGAAAAAGGAGACTCTGGATAGGAAACACTAGACACTTAGCAAGACATATTAAATTTGAAAGCCCCTGTATAAGCATTTAAAGTTCAGAAAAATTAAATCAAAATTTAAAAAATTTAGCCCTATTTAAATTTTTTAATTACCTGAACTATGTTCCCACCCAAGAAAAAAATATCCATTGCACAGAGCATCTTCCTGGACCATTTGTCATAATTCTCATGGAGCCCAGTAAAAGGAAAAAAAATTCCACAGGTATACTATACTATATGTATTTTCAAAATAGCTGAATAAGTCTCAGAAAAGAGCATTTATCCTCTGTTCTGCTATTTAATTTCTGTTTATGACATTCATGCACACATGTGATTGCTTCAGAGCTAAGCATTGGTGGAAATGTCATCCAAATTTGAAAATCAAACTCTATGACACACAGCCGTTTCCCTTCTTTCCCCCCTTTAGTGATTTTTATTGCATATCTCTATAAGAAAAAACAGTAGTAGTGTTTTATTTTATTGTGAAAATACTGTACAGAGGAGTTATAATTACATAGGCAAGATAATGAGTACATTTCTTATCAAGCATTGCAGCCTCCTCCTTTGTTTACCCTTCCTATCCCTTTCCATCTCCCCCCTCCATCCATTACCCTCCCTCCTTCCCTCCCTGACCAAAGTTGTAAAGTTCGCTACCAATCCTGATATGGAATTATTTGTTTCTATTGACTTGAGAGCTCTATAACTAGTAGTGTTTATAGAGGCTCTTTAGTGCTCATATATTCACTCCATCTCACTTTCCTTCTGAGGAATTTTTTTGCATGTTTCACAGGGAAACCTGAACATAATTTGAATGTTCCATCTATAAGTAGATATATGTCAGCATATTTTCAAACTTGTTTTTCCTTACATAAACTTTGTACTTCCTGTCTCTTCTTTTCCTATACTCTCTCTTATCTCCTGCCCCTATTGATTCAAAACATATTGCCATGGTTTGGACATGATTTGTCAACAAAAGTTTATTTGCTAGAAGCTTGGTCCAAGTGTGGTTCTGTTGAGAGGCTAGAGCTTTCATGAGGCCGAGCCTCGTGGAATGTAGTTAGGTCAAAGAGGTTCCATCCTCATAAACAGATAAATGTTTGTATCAAGGATTAGGATGGGTGTCACAATTTGATAACGAGTAGATTATTGTAGAACAAGGACACCCCATATGCTTCCTTCCTTCCGTATGTCATTCATTTTCCTTTCTACTTCTCTGACATGTTATACCTTTACCAGAACACTAGTGGCCAGTTGTTTGGACTTCTAACCATCCAAATGATAAGCTTAATAAATCTTTACCTTAATAAAGTACACAGCCTCTGGTGTTTTGGTTTAGTAACACAAGATGGATTCATACATATAAAAAACCTGCAACAATGACTAAAGTAAGTGAATGCGAGTCAGAGTAGCCTACAGCATGGTGATCTTGTACTGACTTGTGAGCTTTGCTTTTGTTATACCACTTTATCCTCAGGTCTCCGTGGAAACATAAAGGCAGGACTTCTGGAACCTAGAGTTGTCAAAGCAAGATGGAATCCTTACTATCTATTCTTTCTGGATGCCTTTGGCAGAAATCTCTTTCTCTCTTATGCAACAGTCTGTTGATTATTAAGGGTAGTTTTTAGATCAGGCTAAAACAGACCACACTCTTGCTTTCATGAAGCTCATGTTCTGAAAAGAAATTAGTTATAACAACTATGCCAACCAAAAAAAAGCACCAACTCAAAATATCATTGTTGAAAAGAATATCTTATACAATTCATGGACAGGGATATTGTTAGTATTCGTGAAAAACTCAAACTTGAAGTCACTGGGGACACAGCAGTTACCTGGGCTTTTTTCTTCCCCTTTGCTAGAGCCTTATGGACTTTGCATCTTTAGAGTATGGGGTGGAAGTAGGGATTATATAAGAATATCACTCTCCTATCTGTGGATAGTCAGAGTGGCCATCTAGGTTGATATCATGTGACCTCCCAAATAAATCTCTAAATGCCAAATTCTTATGATTTACTCTGTATCTAATGGCAACAGCTTAACTTGTTCTTCATCAAAAGTAAATTCTTGATCCAAGTGTACCATACTGTTCATATGGTTTTTAGACTGGCAATTTCAATGAAGCTTAAGCTTTGGAGACTTCTGTAATAATAATAATGTTCTTTCCCACTGTCTGACAATTTATCAACTGAACATCAGTTGAATGCACTGAAAAATACCCAGGAAGACCTATGTAAAGGTCAAATGGAGAGAATTTGTTAATGGTCAGCCAATGATGTAGCACAATCAAATTTAGTATCCTAATTAGGATTGTGTAATAGTCTGTAGAAATGATATTTCAGCTCTTGTGATTCTTACTTTAAATTTACAATGACTGCTTTCATTTGTAATGTAATTTCACATTATTAAATAGCATCATTTGATTTAAGCAATTCTAAAGTATGAATATAAACTAAAACCCTCAGTAAACAAGAAACTGCTTAATTATACTTTCTATGTTCTTTGAAGCAAGGAAATCATCTGAAAACTTACACAGAAATCTTTCTCCATATATTAGCAAGTTGCATGAACCTTTGCTTATCCACTAACACCTTAACTGAATTTAAGCTAATACATGTTTTTAAAGGTTTATGATTGTTTTGTACCTAATGTCTTAGGTTTTTGGTTGCTTTCACAAGAAATTGTTATAAAACAGTATTACATTTGGAGATACCTATAGGATAGCTATACCTGAAATGGAGAGGATTAAAGAGCTGAGATTTTAATCTTGGTTGCAAAATTATCTCTCATCCAACAATAACACATATTTATTGGAAAAATATCCAGAGATCTTGAGGGAAAGCTAAGATCATCATGCAGCTCTCATTTACTTATTTACTTATTTTCACATTCTAGCTTTGAGTATCTTAATTCTGTACTTTGGAATGTAATTTAAGTCTTCAGAAGAGACTTGCCAAGCAGCGCACCAACAAGTTTCTAATTCCACAAGGACATCTCAAAACACCTTGCCTGGGCCCTGCCAACAAACTCTCTTAGATTCAAACAGTTTTTAAATAGATATAGTTTTTTCCATTTGTACTTTCTAATCTCTAAGACATTCTTTGGCTGGTTAGTATCTTATTTGAAATGGGAAAATCTGTAATATCAACTGTCAAAGTCAATTTCAGAATGTTCAATTAAAATAAGAGTAAGACAGCAGTTAATGTATACTAGGCAAAGTACACATAATTTTTGAATAATTCTAACAATCAGTGATTCTTTCCTACTACATAAACCCCGTCATTTCACATGTTGGGAACAAAAGTGGTGATGTACCACTGTCAGTGGCCATCATCATTCTCCTCATTCCTGAGAGAATCATGAAGTCATAGGCTTCACAAAATTCATATATAGCTCATTGAGACTTTATTAGAGATCCAGTGGGGACCAGAAGAAGGTATAGGGGGATTCGGGGTCATGGACACATAGGTAATAAATGGTTCTTTTTTTTCTTCTTCTTAATGGTTATAGTAGTGTTATTACTTTTCAGAAATTGTTCAGCCCTCTAAAATTGCCCTATTCATTTAAAGGTCACAATGAATGGAGTTAGCAATAGCTATCAGCCACTGAATGATAGAGAGATGGGGTTCTGAGTATCAGATTACATGTTAGGGGAAGCTGGCTCTTTTTAACAAGGTTCCTATAGAATTTTGTCTCTGCTGCCACTGTGTGTCTATTACTGTCTTTCAAGACAAGTATCACTGAGCAAAAGAATTATTTATAGGAAAAAAGAATTATTTATGGGGCTGAAAGAGAATGGGGTCCTTTAGGCCTATGGGCTTTGAGAGATACTATATTTCTTATAAATAATTTGGAAGTGTGATCAATAAAAGGTCACAATGGTTTAGGATGAAGTTTTTTCTTTTATCTTCATTGAAAAAGTGATGAGCAAGGAGGTTGCAGTTATATAAGTAAAGTAATGGGTACATTTGTTTTTAAACACTGTTAAACCACCCTCATTTTCTCCTGTTTACCCTTCCCTACTCCCCTCTCCCTCTCCCCAAGTTGCAAAGTTTATATCCAACATACTGTCAAGTGTCAATGTTGCTTTAGTTCATCCTTTGTCCTGCTGCTTCTGTTATTCCCTTTCCCTTTTACAGATAGAATAAATTTATATAGAAGACAAAGGGTACAGAAAACTAAAAGAGAAAAAAAAGAAATAACTACATACAAGACATACTGAGAATCTCTTGTTTTCAATTTGATTTTAATACAGTAGGCCTGAAGGATCTGAACAGTTCCAACACTACTTCTGCAATTCAGTAAGGAGCAAGATCATTATTGAACAATTCATTTTGCTTTGGAGATTTCACAGATGTTTGGCTTGAACTACCAGTAAAATTATATGGCAGGATAGTTGATCAGTCTCCAAAATAAATCTACTAGCTGTCTCGTTCTCAGGCCTACCCTACTCTGATGTCTAGTGGGTTTTTATATCATGAATTTGTTCTGTTTGTCATTATTGCACAAGAAACTTATTTTTCCACAGCATGTTATACCAACTGGCAATCTCTTGAATACCAGAGCCTTTGTATATCTGTACAAGCATCAGTTTCCTCCCAGACGGAAAACCCAGGTTTGGAGTAGAATGGATAAACTTTGTGAAAATGTCATTCCTCTGCCAACATATTTAAATCATGTACATTTGTAGAAAACTTTTCCAAGCTGCTTGAGTATGTTCCGATTGTCAGGAAAGAGAGTCCTTAAATGTTATGAGCACTGCACACTGAGCATAAGAAGAGGAAATTTTTCACTGAGGGTCTTATACCAAGTTGGAATGTCTGCTGAACATTAGTAGAAATAAAAGTACAGATGTGAAAGTGTTTATTCTGCTTGCCTTTTATTTTCATGTATTTTCCCAAACATAAGGATCTCAAATATGAATCCTGACAGACAGGGACTATTTTTGTTTTCTTACTGTATTTTGACTGGAACCAAGCAGATATAACAATGTTGCTGAGGATGTAAGTCGCTGACTGAGAGGAGGACTGTGAGCATTTCAGATGATGTGAACCACAGACAGAGCATCAGGAACCACTGAAAAATGATCATCTGGGTTCTGGACGATTCACCAGTCCATATTCCAATGCAGAAACTTCCCAGATTTTGCCTGGTCAAAACTCAGCTGTTCTCAGGATGAGTTGCCTCAACAGTCATATACAGTGTGTGTGTTATTTAAGGCAGGAAGGATTTTGGTTTTAAGATCTTGATCTGTTGCCCCATGAGAGCAACAGATATTTCCTGATTCCAGATTCCTGTTTCCAGATCAAGAAAGATCTGTTGCTCTCCAGTTTCTGGGTCAATAAGAAAGGGAAGGAGCTTGGATGGAGCTCTGTTTTATGTGTGTCCAGCAAGAGGATCTGCAGCAGATAAGATGGTAGAGAGGGAATGTGGATCAAAAGCAGCAAGAGCATAGAAGAAATGAGATATGCACTGCTATTTCTGGAGCTCAGGGCCTCTAGCCTGCCCTGCCTTATGCTATATTTATGTGGAGGTTAGAAGAGGGTAGATCTCATCCTGACCCCCAGGTTTCCCAAAATCAGAACAATTACAGTTTCTTCCAAGAAAGCAAAGGACAGTGGGGAAAAACACAAGAAGTGAAAACCCAAATGAATTTGTTTGATTGTAACTACTTGGTTCTGGGTGCAGAAACAATCTATTGGCAGAAAAATGGAATGTTTGCATGATCTGATTTAGCTACTATACATTTCCCTTCCTGTGGTCTCTTCCTTCCTCAGCTCCATGGTAAAAATAAAAAAATTATCACTAAAATCTTTCTGCACCACAGTAGCCAAATGCAAATCAACATACCATGGTGGCAACATATCACCATGTTGTCCTCTCAGAATCTTTTTCTATAAAAATGAGGGATTTAATTCTACCTATCAAGTTGACAGCAGGGAAAATACACCTCAGGGTAATTTTCATTTATAATTGCTACTGAATGTTTTTCTACCTGTGATTAACATTCCCTCAGGTTAATATTCTATCCCAGAATTTTTCAGACTAACCATTATTTAAAAAAAAATGAAAGGCCAGCATTGTCCTGTAACATTTGTTTTCCAGTATTCAATATATTACATATTGTTACAAGAATCTTACCTTGAAGATTTATGATGTCTTTAGTTCAGGAAGCAAGTCATGGTTTGCTCTGAAAGATGAAAGCCCAGGAGGGGAGGAGGGCTATTGTCTTTGTACTATTTCAGGTTCTGTAAGATATCTTAAAGCTAATCTTGTGTTTACTTGTATGCCTTGTCTCTCCTATATCACTCTGGTTTGGTCCTATCCTTTTGTTCAGCAAGTGACAGCATGTCCTGGGGTAAAGTTATTAAATTGATATAGATTAAATATAGATTAAAATTGTCAGTAAGTCTTCTGTATTGTACCAAGAAGAAAGCATACAAGTGGGAGTGGAGTGATAAACTCTTTCTAAGCTCTTTCTGCTCTTACAGCCCTTCAATTCCTTTCCAGATAGGAAAACTGGTTATTCACTTGTACAATGTTTGGGAGAATAGACTGGAACAAATGTGCAGCACACTAGAACTGCTTATCCCAACCAACCATGAGTGCATGTGGCTTTGTTATAACTGGTCAGCCATGGTACTTGGCTGTTATGACCTGGACCTGTCACAGCTTAAAGATAACAGGAGGAAACACCAACTTTCCTTTCTCTGGGGAAAAAAATCTTTTTAGTGCTTCACCACAGAACCTCATGATTGTCTGTATTGGACAGGGCATAGTGTTGTACCTCTCAGATTGTGCCCAAAAGCTCCAAGAGTCATGTGCTGGTCATGTTCCCAGATCCCAGCATGCTATGCCCCTGGCCAAGGGAATGGAGCTCAAGTACACATTTCTACCCATTTCACTTGCCTTATTTACCTGTTACAAATTTCCTGGCTATGAAAGGTTCTTCTTAATATTTCTTCCTAGGAACAACAATATTTAAGCACTTGATCTAATAGCAAATTATATTTCTGAAGTAATGAAACAATTTCTCTCCTAGCCAATATCATCCATGACAGCCAAGATAAGCTTCTCTGTGCCATCAAAGAATTCACATTGTGACACTCAACATGCAGAATTTGAGCTAAAATCAAGGGGTGAAGATTTAGCTCAGTGGAAGAGCATCTGCCTCAAAGTACAAGACCCTGAGTTCAGTCCTCCACTCCAGGAAAAAAAATCTTGAGGTGAAACCAAGCAAATGTATTGGCTTTAATTATTGTGCAAAACTGGAATTGCAAATGGAAATTTTCCATAAAGTAGCTAAGTTATTTTTCTTCTGAGAGCTTATAGGAAGAACTGATGGGAAGATATATAAAGTTCCTGTAATGCTGCCTGGTGCATAATGAGCATTCAAAGAGTACAGTATTGGACTGGGAAGGTGACTCAGTGGTAGAGTGTTTGCCTTGCATGCATGAGGCTCTAGGTTCGATTCCTCAGTACTACATAAGCAGAAAATGCCAGAAGTGGCACTGTGGCTCAAGTGGTAGAGGGCTAACCTTCAGCTGAAGAGCTGAGGGACAGCATCCAGGCCCAGAGTTCAGGCCCCATGACTAAAAAAGAAAAAAAAGAATGCAGCATTTTAAAATTCACTTCCCAAAAGCCCCCACCTGTTGAGTATTAGCAAATCAAAAAAACACAAATTATTTATTAACTGCCATTATCAGTTGCCCATCCATGTTCCTAGCATATAGTATAGCAATAATACTCTTTTCATTTAATTTTCAAATTCATATAATGATCATTTTTTATTGTAAGGTTCCTGAGGGAGGAAACTAGAACATTGGTCTATGGATTCTCAGTACTTACTGTGGTATTTTAGTATTAAGAGTGGGATCAGTATAGGCTGAGCAAGGTTAAATAATAATCCTTATTATACATGCACAAAGATTATAATGAAGCAAAAAATCGGCCCCATAACAAATACTGTATATTAATAGGAGCTATTTATTCCTCAGAAGTTAACAAGAGGCTCTATTTTTAAGTTTGAGAAATCATGAATTATAGAAGTAGATAGGAAAAATAGTCTTCAGATGAAACTGGAGAGATATAAATAAATTTTGGTTATATGCAAGGCGAACTTCTGGATGCTGGAGATAGAAAATGCATGACAAGTGAGATTTCTGACCCTGAGTCCTAGAAGAATTTGAGGGACATATAGATCATTCCAGTGAAGAGAAATTTGTGTGGGTATATTCTGCTGGGGAATGGAAGAGGGACTTGGTCTCCTGGAAAGGTTGTATCCAATCAGAGCCTAAAGTGATTTTATCAGCAAAGTTAGTGGAGCAGTGATTTGTGGAAAAGTACGGGGTGAAGATGCTCCAGAAAAAAATGTTAGTAAAAGTAGGTAGACTTCACAGAGCCTTATGCTGTGAGAGGGTAGAGGATGAGGCTGAAAGGAAGCAAAATGGGGAGGGAAAACCTGAGTCTTAACAGATCTTAGTAAGGAGTTTGCATTCTATTCTGTAGCTAGATGGTGCTCTGAAAAAGTATTTGAAGTCCATGAGTGATCTTGCCAGATTGCATTCTGTATGAATGCCACTTTGCTTGGCGAAGAATGGATTTGAGAGGACAGGGTTAGATTCCAAATAACAAATCAGTGTCCAGTTTTACTTGAAGTTAGTGCTGGACACAACAAACCAGAGCTGAGGAGATTGGGATAAGGAGAAGGCAATAATGTGAAAAGCATTTAGGAAATCATCTCAGCAAAAATTTGTGATTGATAGGATGTTGGAGTTGCATTGATGAAGGACAACTTAAGGTTTTAAACTTGCATAATGAGATATAAGGTAGTATTACCACTGAAAGAGAGAGAATGCTGGAGAGAACTGAATTTTAAATGTAGTGATGATAAAGCAAGTCTGAGAAGCCTATAGGTTACCAAAGACAGGAACTAATAACCTCAGCTAAAAGCTGGGAGGAGGGATTTAGACTAGAGAAGAGAAGTCATCTGCTGCTGCTTAGAAGGATACACATTCACTGCTGAGATGGTTCTGTGGCATAAACCATGACTGGGTTGACATGATAACTTGGTCTATTCAGCTGTTGTAACAAAGTATCTTAGATTTAGTAATTCGCAGACAACAGTAATTCAGGACTCATTCTTCTGGAGGCAAGGAGGTCCAAGGTCAAGCAAGGCTTTGGGAAATTTGATGTCCAGTTAGGACCCATTCCTCACAGATGGCTCATTGTAGCTGCATTGTAGCATTACAGAAGGGACAAAGCAAGTTCCTTCAACCTCTTATATAAAGGTACTAAATCTTTATATACTACTGGAATGATTAATCACACAACTACTTCTCAAAGGCCCCACATCCTACTGTCACATGGGTGATAGGCTGCAACATAGGAATTAGGCAGGAGGACATGACAGTACCGAATATAAGAAGGAAGATAACCCAACAGGAAGAGGCCAAAGTTCCTTTGTAGTTTCTAGGGATTTTTTTTGGGGGGGGGTCTAGTCACGGGCCTAAACTCTGGGCCTGGGCACTGTCCTTCAGCTCTTCAGCTCAAGGCTAGCGCTCTACCACTTGTGCCACAGCACCACTTCCAGCTTTTTTCTGTTTGCTTATGTGGTGCTGAGGAATCGAACCCAGGGCCTCATGCATGCAAGGCAAGCGCTCTACCACTGAATCACCTTCCCAGCCCCATCTAGAGATTTCTTAAGATTCAATCTATGCATGCTGACTTTGGCCTATGAATCTGGAATCCTGGAGGCTGAGGAAGGAGAATCGCTGAGTTCAAGGCCAGATTAGGGTACATAGTGAGAATTCACCTTAAAAAAGAAAAAGTAATTAAAGGAATAATCTAATTTAATTCACCGACTTTGAAAATATATAATAGGTAATCAAAACAGTTACTAAAGTAAGTATCTAAGCATTTCTAAAGGGAAAGAAGGATAGATGTAAAACATTCAAAACAGGAAGAGAAAAGAGGGAAAGGAGAAAAAGAATAGAGAACAAGTTAGTGGGAAGAAATGTGGGAGGGGCTCTATCTAGAAAATCCTTTCCCCAATCAGTATTTCAAAATAGGTCTTATATTTATATCCGTAATACATTTTGAGTTGATTGCTGTGTATGACAAGAGATAGAGTCTAGTTTTATTTCTCTGCATGTGGATATTCACTTTCTGAAGTTTTATTTATGGAAGAGATTTTCCCTTTCCCCAGCATGTGTTCCCTTTCCACAACATATAAATATTTATGTATATGTATATATCTCAACATATATATCAACATATGTGTGTTTGCCCATGTGTGCATGTATATATATATATATATATATATGTGTGTGTGTGTGTGTGTGTGTGTGTGTGTGTGATATTCTTTCTTTCTGAGTTATTCTATCCTTAAAGAATATTCTGACATTGTTAGTTTGTGTCTCTAGGTTTGTTTATTTGCACAAGATTATTTTGTCTACTCAGGAGCTTCGGTGGGTTCCATATGAATTTTAAAATTACTTCTATTTCTGTGAAGAATTTCTATCTATTTGTATAGAAATGGCATTGAATCTGTAGGTCATTTTGAATAGCACAGGAATTTTAACAGTATTAACTCTTCCAATTCATGAAAATCCATTATCTTTCCATTTATTTGTGTCTTCTTCAATTTCATCAATATTTTATAAATTTTGTAGTTGACATTTTTACGTGCTTGGGTAAATTTATTCCTAGATAGTTTTTCATTGCTATTATAAATGGAATTGCTTTCTTCATTTCTTTTTCAGATTGTTCACTACAGATGTTTGTGCATTCTACTGATTTTTTGTGTGTTGGTTATAATTTTCAGCTTTACTGAATTTGCATAATAGTTCTTAGGGTTTTTTGTGGACTCTGGGGTTTCCTATATATAAGAACATGTTGCCTGCAAACAGTGACAGTTTGACTTCCTCTTTTCCAATTTAGATGTTATTTGTTTCTTTCTTTATTACCTGGTTGCTCTGGCTAAGACCAGGCTTTCAACAAGACAAGAATGCCTGCATTAACCACTTTCTCACATTCCAATGTTTTCTCAGAACCCCTCTGACATTTAAAATGTATTTCATGTCCCACAGGCTCTCTTCAAACACAGATCCTCTTCTCTCCTCTGAAATGCTCCTTCTATTGATTACTAGGCCTCTTCCTGTCCCCAGTGGCATTCAGCAGAGGCAGTTGAGATGGAGCATGACCGCTAAATAGTTCTGCCTACAGACACTGGACTACATATACCTTGTTCAGATCCAAGCACTGAGTTTTGAGATGGAGATCCTGAGCTAGTCACTTACCGGCTGAGTCTTAGTATAAGAAGAGAAATCAGAAGCTAAGATAACACCATCACCTATTTCTCAGTATTGCAATGAGAAAAAGCTGTGCAAAACACAAGCTAATGTCTGATAATAAGAGAATAGCCCTAATGGAAGAAGCACTGTTATTTAGATATGTTCTACCATTTATTTACTTAATAGCGAATTGGTGATTGTAGTTACACATCTGTACTTGTATCCCTTTAAAATGGCTCTCTAGAGTTATTCTCATATCCCTATTGTTCCCTATAAATCCAACTCCAGAGCTCAGGGAATGAGTGGGCTGCAAAGTGCATGTGAAGCCACCAAGGAGTGGGGTCATAGATCTGCCTGTTTAAGAATGCTGCCTTCCTATTCCATCCTGTAATGTTTTCAGAGTGTCTGCTTTGACTTCAAGGTCTTTGATCCATTTGGAGTTGCTTCTGGTGCAGGGTGATATATAAGGATC
>NW_012267225.1:20534433-20574700 GCF_000151885.1 Dipodomys ordii
GTTGCAACAATGAGAAGTACAAGTTGTCATGTCCAAAACGAGCTTTACTACGTCGGTGGGGCTGGAGGGGGGGAAGCAGAAGGATTGGGATTGGTGGGGAGGGGGGAGGCTGGGAAGGGATGTGAAGGGTAAACAAAGGAGGAGACTGCAATGCTTGGTAAGAAATGTACGCATTATCCTGCCCATGCAATTGTAACCCCTTTGTACAGTATGTTCACAAATAAAAAAAATTAAATTAAAAAAATAAAAGAAAAGAATGCTGCCTTCTCTTAGCCAGGCAGTGATTAAATGTCTTTATCTCAATGAGACTGAACTTTCCGGTTATGAAAGGAAGATGGAGACACATTGAAGGCAGAAGCTCAGATGTTTGCTTCCTTGCTTACAAGAAAAATCTCCTAGAGTTAATGTTACCCCCCAAAATGGGCTGGTCTTTCTTGTCCTGTGCACGGCTTGCCTACCTTCACTTGGAGCAGGTTTTGGTGGGGTCACTTTTAGTATGTACAATAGGATCTGTTTACAATAGATTCAGCTCTAACTTGTGCCTATAAGGAAATCCCCTTACAACTAGCTCTCTTTGGTATTATTTGTGACACATGAAGAAAAGTTTCTCCTGAGATTGCGGGAAACATATAAATAGTCTTTCTAACAGGGAGTTTACACAGGGGAGTTTGTGTTAACTATCACTCTCAGTGTGGTTGTACCTGGATCTTTTAGAAAAGACAGTAGGGACACTGGTCAGATCCTTGTGTGAAAGCACAGAGAGCTTTTGCCTACACCTGGAAACAGGAACTGATTTACCTGAAGAACTCTGTGGTTTCAGGTTCCATTTGAAAAGCTTACTAGGGATTTCTCATAATTTAAGTGCAAAGGCCTGAAGAGCAAGGAAGGCTCTCTTGTCTTGCTTGCCTAACCATCAACCTTCTCACTCTTCCTCTCCCCTCCCCTAATTTCTCCATGCTGGCACTTAGGAGAACTTTATATTGGTGTTTTCCTTATTGTAGTATTTGCTTTAAGCTAAATTCTAGATAGATTCCAACTTATTTGACAGTTAAAACTCTGGGTTTGGCATATAACATTAGAGTCTCTACAGCATTTCTGTTCTGTATTTACCTTCATTTTCTAGAATAGAGAGAGATTGTCAGGAGCACTGGCCACATGCAACACTGACAGCATCACTAGGCACACATGTGTGACAATGTAAGAGTTTTCTTAGGCAGATGGCTCAGTTATTCATGATTTCATTTTTCTTTATTATCAGTGTTGAGGAGCAAACCTTCTAGGAAAGTGCTCTACCACTGCACCACCTCTGCTATATATTACTTTAGTTACAGGAACTCACTGACCTCTGGGAAACATTTAGTTTCCTGTCTACTAACAGACTGTCATGGAGAATCAGTAACCCACATGTTCTACAGTGCATTGCACCAGATGGAAAGAAGTAAAATTAATATAAATCAAGTCTCTTCTGAACTGTAGATTGTCTGATGTCTACATCACCAAAAAGGTTGAGTCTATGGAGGTGCATGCAGTTCAGCAGTGAACCTCAGCACTTCATGACTCTAGGTTCAGATCCTTCTTTGAAACCATCTTATTATCATTCTTACTTAAGACTCCCACTTTTGCGAAATGGTGTTGAACATACACAGTTCCATTGTGAAAATTCAATGAGATGATGCCTGTAAAGGCTTGACATTGTCCGGCATTTCACAAGCTTGGATGGCAACCTTAGGAGGAGCTAACATTACATTAATTAGTTTAGTCCTCCTACTCTGTTATGGTTGAGTTGTTAAGTTAAAGAGCATGAATGAAAACTGGCAACAGTGATAGCTACTAGAGAAGGATGATATTGGGGTTTGTTTTCAGGGGCCCCAAAGTACGCCTTCCAACATGCTTCAGAAGCAGTCTTCAGCATGTGTGTGCCTCACATGGCATACATGAGTAATGAACCCATTCAAAGAAATGAGAAAGGCAATGCTTCTCCAAGGCTTTTACACTGCTCTCCTATAAATTGATCTGCTTATTTGGGCCTTTTACTGCACATTTTCATGCAAAACTTGGAGGCTTATACTAATTGGTAGTTCTGAATTCTAGCAGGCTCTATGACACTTATAAATAGGAAATTCTTTTTTTTATTTTTTAAATAAGTTTTTATTGTGAAAATACTGTACAGAGGGTTTACAGTTAATCATATCCACTTCTATTTGAGCTTTATTCAAATTCTACTCATCTGTGTAAACCTTCACACACGACACACAGATACACATGTAGGCATGCACACATGCATGCACACACACACACACACACACACACACACACACACACACACACGACTACTTGACTGTGAAACATTCTACTGCCCTTGTTTTGTTCCTGGGATCCCTTAAGCACTAAATTATGTCTAGAATACTCTACATTTGCTTATTTATCTTGTTGTCTATCTCCTCTCCTTGACTTGAGGGCTCCTTGAGAGCACACACACGCGTGTGCACACACACACACAGTCATTCACATCTACAGCAGAAACTACAGGACTACTTTGCATTCAGTAAATCCTTGCAGAATGAATGGCTTGGTTTCTATTGATCTCTGCACCTGTTTAATTCTTCAGCCTGATTCTCTCACAGAACAGAAATTCTCTAGCTAATTGAGCTGCCTACTTTCTTTCACAATTTGTTCCTAAAATTCCTCATGGTGCTCTGTTTTGATTCCATCATCTTTTGAGACCTCAGCTAAACTAGTAAATGAATGACAGGTCTGTTTTTCCTTAGAGATACTGAACTTACTGAATGGAGTGAGGCTTTTTGGTATTTCTACCATCTTACCTCGGGAAGTGAGCCATTAGTCATAACAAATGGTATGAAAACAGAAAGAAGAGGACAGCAAAAATGGAGGGAAAAATAGTAGACTAACGTGGGAATAATGAGAGTATCTGATTCTCATGCTGACAGTTAACAATTGTAGGACCTTGGGCAAACAACAGACTTTTCCAAAAACAAGTTTCTTCCCCAGGAAAAGTATTGAGTCAGACTAGTTGCTCTCAAAATTCTCCAAAAGTCTAATGTTCTAGATTTACTCATATACAGGTCTGATTGACCCTGATGTCCTATGAGTTGGGATAACTTTAAAAAAAATCCCCCAGAATACACCTTTTAAGTGTCTCTATGTCTATGAACTAAGGGAATGGTTTTCTTAATACAGAGCTAACCGTTGATCTGATCAGGTTCAGCTGAAGGCCTTTGCACTTAAACCAGACCTTTATTTTCTGAAAATTAATATAAATAAAACTGTCAGGGTTTTCAACATTGATGGAAGGTGGCCTTTGGGAACTTTCTGAATTTTGTTCTCTAGGCTCATACAACACATACAAAATCAAGCTTCATGCTTCCTTTGAAAATAAAATTGGTTTGAAATCAACAGGGATTTGGAAATGGGCAGGCTGCTGAGCAGATTTCCTTTTGCAAATACCACATGGACTCTCCATGGGGCATGGAAAATGCAAGGAATATGAAAATATTCTCTGGTTATTAATAAGCCCAAGGCTCACTCCTGTGGAATTTGGGCACTTCTGGTAAAACTAAGTTCAGTGGAGAAGAGAAGATTTTTTAATATATGCTCATCCAAATTAATCTCCTTTAGGTTTTAATCAGCATCTTTATCCATGTCCTGGAAGAAACAATCTTATTAGGTTTAATCAAATGAGAGGTCCTGAGAGCACTAAGTTGGGCAACTTTGTTGAGCAAGGTCATGGCCAGCATTTCCCAGATAACATCTGAAAGCCTTAAGAAATTGGAAAATGGCTTTGACTCTGGATTATATGAATGGAAAATGTGCATACAAATAGTTTATGGAAATTACCATATAGGCAGAATATTTATAATACAAATTAATTAATGAAGCATCTTAAGCAAAATGGCACAGCTTGTTACTAAAGCACCTTCTTATATGTTGACTCCTTTAGGGAAATTGTCCAAGTCACAGTCTATACAGCAAATACTTGAGGGATATACTATTTTTTAACCAAAATTATTGAGAAAAACAACTCAGAAAGAGGTCCAGTCATTTGCCTCAGCTACCATTGTTGTTAAGGATTAGACATGTATATCATTGCAAAAATTCATCTATTGACTCTCTAGAACAAGTGTAATGGTACTAGAAGGTGGAGCCTTTGCAAAGTAATTAACTTTAGGTGACATAGGGCCCAAATAAAGAAGTAGGTACACTCATAAGAAGACCAAGAGTCTCTGGGGTTTACTCACATGCACTGGAAATAGTTTGACCATATGAGAATACTACAAAAAGCTAGCTGTCTGCAAGCCTGGGAAGGACTAGTACTGGAAACTGAATGGCAGAACCTTGAGTTTGGATTTCCCAGCACCCATAACAATGAGAAATTCATATTTGTTGGTGAGGCTATGCAATCCAGGTACTTTATAATAGCAGCCCATGATGACTAGAACAATAGCAGAGCTGGCATTGTTAGCACATTCTGTCCATGCTGATGAGAACATGGGATCAAGGAAACAGGGCCAAGGCATCAAAGGGTTGGCTGGCTAAAAGGATGCATGGTTGATTGGATTGATGGATGGATGGATGGATGGGTGAGTGAATGGACCAAAGAACTATGGATAATGGTGGCCCATGGGGCTAGAGAATGATGGAAATGACCTCTTTCTCATCGAAATTTAAGTGCATAAAGCATGGACATTTCCAGTGTTTTCCTTTCCCAGATACCTGAGTATTGCTGAAGCTCCTTGTAACTTGGCTTCTTATCTGTCCTCCAATCATCCCTATTCTTCCAGCCTCAGGTCATCACTCTCTCTCCCCACTGATGTTCTCTCCTCCAGTCAGAACTCATCAACTCATCCATTTCCAGGAGTGATCTTCTTAAAATTAGTTATGTTTCTTTCCTGTCTCATGTCATTTAGGAACACTGGAAAGGGGTAGATATGGCACTAGCCAATGTAAGGACCATGTCCAACTCCAAGGAAAATACATGGATGGGTGGTACAGTGGTAACCACTGTTGTTGCCAAAGATGATGATGAGAATGGCTCTTGCCCTATGAGATGAGGGATGGAGCACAACCCTCAGGTCCCCTTTGTGTGACTTGAGGCCATTAGCCTCATTCTTTCCCTTGCTGTCTTTCTCAGGATCAGCCAGTTCCAGTCAGTAGATGAGCTAAGCAGATTGGCTTTTTCCAGGGGTAAAGGCAGAAATAAATACAATAGATAATTAAGATGTTGTAGATGGAAATATAGGCAAAGGTAAACAATGCATAATTAAAGTTGCCACTGTAATGTTATTCATCTAACACCCCCTCACCCAAAGATGGAAAAGCAACTTATAAATACTCTTAGTTCTCCAATAAATGCTGTTTCAGATCATCAATCATTTTTCTCCCATTCACTTTCTAAGCAATTGTGAGGTGATTTGTTGAGTTCCTCAACAACAGGAACCACACAAAGTCATTGCCTTTACTGATGCTGCCTGCAGTGCATAGCAACTGAAACAAACACCTGGATACTGTCATTGCACTTAGCCCTCCACACTGGGGTTTGCATAAAGGTGTAGTAGGCTCATTAGTGCTCCTTCTTACTTTCATGATTGAAATTAGGAAGATGATCATTATCAGATTGTTACGGTTAGGAGCTTTTGTGAATAATTTGTTTTAAAAGTACATTGTTTGCCATCTATAACATAGCCAAAGGCTTAGGTATGGTATTACTATATATGGTATATAGTATTATGGCATATGTATACGGTATTATGATATATGATCTATTCTCAAGACCCCGCTCATTCATTGGCTCATTGTGTAGACTTCTTTCCAGGTTCCTCAGACCTTCTCCATCACTGAAATACGTGAACTTGGTCTGCCCCCAGGACCTTTGCATTTTTTCTCTCCCTGGCTCTTCTTCACATTTCATTCAGCTCATTCCTTTACTCTACTGAGTGTAAAGCAGTACCAACCATCCTTGGCTCCCCTTTTCCTATGTTTTATTCCTCCTTTGCCTTTATCTGAATGCAGCAAATTTATATCATTCACTGATTCATTGCTCTTTTTTCTTTCCCATAACGCACCAACCAGGAGAGCAAGAACTTTGTTTTACTCACTATTATATCTATTCGTGCCTAGAACATTACTTGAAAGAGTAATGATTCTCAAGAAATAGTTGATGACTGAGTAAACAAGTAGATGAAAAAATTAGCCTTGGCTTCTATCTGTGGGATAGTGAGGACAATCTGGAGAATTGTTCCCAACAATGGTTACTTTCTGTTCTCAAGCTAGAATATCAATGTTAATGTCTCAGCCACTGCTATTACCTTAGTATGTAAACTGTTTGGATTGCCACAGGTTTGTAACTTTAACTAGACATATAAAGCGAAGATGAGTTCATAGTTGCAAGCTGTCATTAAGGCAGAAACTTACTGAAGCAATTAACTACATGCAGATAGAAGATAAACTTAAATTGTGATTGCAACAAAAGAATATGATCATCACTCATCATCCCTCTTCTGTGCAGGACAGTTTCTATGCTGCATATCAGACAGTAAATTTGCACAGGACATTTATCACACATGGGGTGTGCATTTGATTCGGAAGACACAATTCTGAGAAATCATGGAATATATGAAGAATCCTCAAGTTTTTCCAAACAAAACAAAATGTCTTCTAACTGCTGGAAGCCAGATGGTATTATCTATCAGCTACAGCTGCTTCCCAGAATTCCATACTGTCTGCATTGTCTTAAAATGTGACTTTGAAGCATTTCTTTTGACCACTGTGTTCACAATCACCATAGGACATCTGCTTCTACATTCCACTGTCAGCCAATTTCCTTCCTTGTCTCATCAAGCAGAGATATTACACAAGTAGCACTTCAGTACTGGCAGATGGATCAGATTCTAGCATCTCATTCCTGGTGGTCCTGTTAGTCCCATGACAAAATAGAGCAAAACTCATTGTGAACATCCACAATCATTAAGACCACTAGCAGATCACTCTGACACCCAGTTTACCAACAAGTAAGCACTAGCAAGTATGTGTCACCTGAGGTCAATCATCACTTCCAAATGTGTTAGACTTTTGCCTATTTCAGAACTGAACATAGCCTTGTTTGCATGCTAGCTGAAGGAAATTAGAAACAGTCCAAAATGTCTAGTACCCCCACAAGACCCTAAGGCTGGCTTGAAAGTATAGCCATCCAGGCAGTGAGGGCCCTCAGCCATGAAACCCCGAAAGTCAGAGCTGGATTTGAAAGACTGGATGAGTTTCCCAGAAAGGGTAAGAGGGAGAAGAATTAAAGAAAGTATAAATGCCACATTCCAGCTGAGGGCAAGAATGGAAAATTACAAGCCTGATGCTTGAGTCTGGCATGGGAGCAGATAGGAAGCAGGGTTTGACAGAGTTGAGTGAGTATATTCAGATCAAGGTAGAGGAGAGACTTGAGTAGACATGGATTCCATGCACAAATAGCATAATAGAGTAGAAAGAATACCCATGACATTTGCTAATGATATGGCAGAGAGAAAGGAGGAGCACTCAGCCCTTTCAAAAGCAGATAGAAATTCAATATACCTTGGAAAAAGCTGAAGACAGGGGTCAGCTTCAACCAGTATTGAATACAAGTACTACATAGGGAGAGAGGGAACAGCAATTTGATGCAACATAAGATCAGAAATGAAAGGTTTTGTGACTTTTTGGATGGTGCAGCTGGGTACTGTTATTAAAGCTTCAGGAAACTGAGATTTTGAGTACAGCCGTGACCTGAGTGACTCTCCATTCCTCACTTGAGGCCTTGGCAGATTTGATCCTCTAAAGAGACCAGGTAGTAAGCACAGGAAACAAGAGGATATCGTGTATGACCACCATTAGCATCACCTGCCTGCAGGATAAATTGCATGCTATGTGCGGTTACCGAGTAAGAGAATTATAGGACTTGTGCACACCAGTGATAGTAACTGAAATGAATTTGCTATCACTTCTCAAATTACCCAGAGAAAGTATTTAAGATTGGGGATATTTTAATGATGGCTGGAACAAAGGGTGGTAAACTCTGATGGGTTAGAGGAAGAAATAGCTAGTAGGATTTGGCATAACCAATATATGAGATTGCTGAGAATTTCAAATGAGTACAGGAGGAGAAGGTTAGAAGTAGATCCGTAGGGTTAATTTAGAGGCTAAGACAAAAACAAAGGACAGTTGAGATTATTCAAACTAGGAAGCAAAAAATATGTGAATTACTACAAGATGTAATTAGGCATCTCTGTTAGAAATCAATAAAACCCTAGCACTCAACAAAACTAATGCCAGAAACTATTACTTATGGGATCTTGTACGGTTTATAAAGGCAACTGTATATAATGTAAACTTTACCCTTCCCTATACTCCTGTGGAACTAGTTTGGAGTTAATGTTCTGTCTTTACAAATGAGTACCAAATGAACAAATGAGTACCACAAAATCTTCAGTGGCAGCCTGGAGGGCAGAGCCTAATCGGAGTTGAGGTAGTACTCATAGCTGCTGAAATGATCTTCAGAGCTAAGAGACTTAATAAACAGAGACATATATATTACAAGACATAAATCAAAGAAGAAAACTATAGCATTAAATTGTAACCAACCTGGTAACATGGGTTGTGAGCATTTGGTGGGCTTATGGATTTTATTCCTTTTATGTAATTTTTTTCTGTTTTTGTATATTATAGGATTATTATTATTAATGACAATAATAACTTTGCCATTTACAAAGCGTTCATAATCTCTTGGAAGATCTCATGATTGTGAGCCTGAGGGGCTAGAAACACTTAGAGCATGTCCTCAATTTCTTTTTCTTATTCTCTTTCTTCCTTCACTCCTCCCTTCATCCCTTCTTTCATTCCTTCTTTCCTTCCTTCCTTCTTTCTTCTTTCCTTCTTTCCTTCCTTCCTTCCTTCTTGCCTTCTTTCTTTCTTTCCTTCCTTCCTTCTCTTTCCTTTTCTTGAGCTCTTACTTTGCTCATTTAGCTCAAGGCTGGCATTCTACCACTTGAGTCACATCTCTACTTCCACATTTTGTTAGTTCATTAGATATAGGAGTTTCAGAGACTTATATGCTTGAGCTGACTTAGAACTATAATCCTCAGATCTCAGCCTCTTGATTAGCTAGAATTTATAGGCATGAACCACTAGCACCAGACTGAATTATTTTTTGTGTTGTATGTAGAAGAGCTGTGCATAAGATAGAGCGATTTCATAAAATGCCTGTTGAACAATGTCTGACAAGTAAATGGAAAAAAAAAACTAATTTCCCTTGTAAATAGTGTTCAATTAGAAGAATTCTGACTATGGTATGGAAGAGGAGGTAAGGAAAGGAATGGAAATGAAAGAGTGGGAAATTAATTGGAGGAAAGGATTCTGCCCTATTTTGGATGTTCTTTACAAGGATTAATGGACAATACATAATTATGAAAAGATATTGTCTAAGAGCACACAGTATATTGATTTTGCTATCACATGTACATTATACTATGCCTTCATGAGATTAAAATGAATAGGGTAACAAAATTCTTTACAAATGAGAGTCATTCATTTCCACTTTGAGAAATAATAGTATGCCTTAGCATTTTAATTGAGATCTGGCAGATGAGAACTTTACAAGGTAATAACTTTAAAGGGATTTTTCTTCTAGCTTAAGGGTAAATAGGTATGATGATAGCAATGTTAGCCTCAAGGTAACATGTAGAAAAAATTTAGCAGCATAATGGAAAGACAGTTTGCAACTGCTCTTAATGTTTTAATTGTACTCACATAAACACTTTAATATCTGGTTGGTAAGCAGCTATATTATAACATATAGTCAGTTTTTTATTGAACAGATATTGACTGCATACCTACCAAAAGTGTGTCTCTGTCCTAAATAGTTTAGGAAATTAAAAACAAAGAATTTTAGTGTGTGCTTCTTGCCGTTCAAAAAGAAATGGGAGTTGGGAATGTAGATTAGAGGTAGAATGTATGCTTAGCATTTGAAAGGCCTTGGGTTTAGTCACCAGTACTAAAGGGGAAAATGGAAGAAGAAGAGGAAGAGGAGAAAGAGGGGGAAGAGAAGAAAAAGGAGGAAGAGGAAGAAGGAGGAGGAAAAGGAAGAGGAAGAAAGTGAGCTGAACAAGAAGACAATTCATACTAACAAAAACAGTAACAGTGTTATCATTTGTGGTGCACTTACACTTATTTTCAGCCTGCTGCAACTTTTCCTGGCACTGAACCCCCCCTAGTCTCTACCACACACATCTCTGTGAGTGAGCCCCATTTCCCCTCCTATTTGATTAGGTAAGGCAGTTGGGGTTCCAAGTCTTCACCCAACACTGGTTCTACATGAGTGAATTTCCAGATAATTGATGACATCCAGACCCCAACATCTGTATGTTCTAAGTGAACTTCTAGACATCTTAATCATCTTGAGATTGCTAGTTCTTAAGTGTAATCCAGCCAACAGACTCTGAAAATCTTTTTTAAGGACTCAGGACACGCACTTTCTGCAGATATTTCCTTTAGTTTGAATTTGGTGTTTGGATGTTACAACCCCACCTATGAGAGGTGCCAGCCCGACTAACAGAATTCAAAACAGAACTACATAAAAAAATAAGAACAAATTATCTCTGAATGAAGTCCAGATGAATGAGCCTTCTCAAAACAAAAGAATGCATTTTAAAAATAAACTTTGTGCATTTTGGCTGCTCTGGGGCTTTTACTCATTTATTTGCTGAATTTAGGTCTCTTCCATCCTTTTATTATTTTTCCTAAACTATGTTTTGAGAAATTAGATTATGTCCTAAAAGAAACAATACCGTGGCTCAAGTTTCCTGAAGAATATGTAAGCTAGATTTAAAATTTACTTAGGTTTATTGAATTTTATATAGTTATGAATTCAGTTGATGTGATTCTGGAAGGCTTAGATACTATCTTCTTTTTACTTTTTTTTCTTTGTGTTGGTCATGGGTCTTGAACTCTGGACCTGGGCCCTGTCTCTAAGCTATTCAACTCAAGCTAGCATTCTACCACTTGAGCCACAGTGCCACTTGCGTTTTTCTGGTGGTTAATTGAAGATAAGAGTCTCACAGACTTTTCTGCCCGGGCTGGCTTTGAATCACAATCCTCAGATCTCAGCCTCCTAAGTAGCTAGGATTATAGGCAAGAGGCACCGGCACCAGCTTAGATATTATCTTCTATGACAAGAGCATATATTTCCAAATACAGGTGGTCATTGAGTGGTTAGAAACTAGAAAATCGCCTTTGCCACACTGTGACATGCCATCACTGTGGGTTAACAGTGGGGTGTATTCTGAGAAATGTACACCTCTGTGATTTCATCACTGTGCAAACAGCAGCTTGCACTGGCTCCAACCAACTTCCTCATAGGTGAGAGAATAGAATGGGTCCATTTTTGTACCTGCAGTCCAGCGTTGTTTAGAACATCACTAAGTGAATGAGCTCATGCTGCATCTTAGTGGACACAAAAAAATGAAGGGGAAAAGAATTTGAATTATAGCTATTTTGCTGCCCAGTGTCCTCCTTATCATATTGCCTTTTTCTTACCCTTCTTAGCCTCCATTATTTTCATTCATAATTTATTTTTTTTCTTTTTCTTTCTTTTTTATGTCATGCTAGTATTTGGTCTCTGGACCTTTCCTGTGCTTTATAGGCAGGCACTCTACCACTAGAGTCACATCTCCAGCCCTTTTCTCACTTTTGCCCAGAACCAGTCTCCTTCTACTTTCTGGGTAGCTAGAATTACAGATCTACCCCACACCGGCACACCCAGGTAGTGTTTTTGAGACAGGTTTTCTTGCTAACATTTTTTTTTTTGCTTAAGCTGTTTTCAAACTACAATTCTACCATCTCCATCTCCCGCATAGAGGATTCTGCATGTGCTTACCACCACATGCAGCCTTCTACTTTCTACACCTACATAATCAACTTTTTAAACTGCCAAGCTTAACAGGGCAACTCCAATCAAAAATAATTTAATTACACATTTCAAAATAATTAGATAAGAAGTTATAGATAACTACCACATAGATATGATCAAACTTGAGGAGAGGACAATGCTAATTATGCCGATTTAATCATTACATCTTGTATATTTTTATCAAATTATAATGAACCTCATAAATAAACACAAAGGCTGTGTCAATTAAAAATTTCCAGAAGCACTATTCTCATAATAACACTAAAAGAAAAGTTAGGCACTGGTGGCTTAATCCTAGTTACACAAGAGGCTGAGATCAGGAGGAACAAGCCTTGAGGCCAACATGGGCAGTAAAGTTCAGGAGACTCCGTCGCAAAACAAACAGTACAAAAGCACAGTTAGAGGAATGGCTCAGGTGGGAAAGTAACAATTGAATAAGCAAGCTAAACACAAGCAGCGGGCCTGAGTTCAAACACTGGTAAAGAAAAAAAAAGTAAAAGAAAAAGAATGAACTGTCACTCAAGGGGATTCAAGCCAGATGCATCTTAAGGGTAGAATCGCAGAAATGGTGGGACAAAGGGTAAACTGATACAACCGTGATTCTCACTAGACACTATGTTGGAAATGAACTATACAACTTGGAAGGTATGGGAGTCGGGTAGGGAGGAGTGGGAGAAAATGCGGAATGGGGTAACACTGTTCAAAAGAGAAATGTACTCACTACCTTTATTGGGTAACTGTAACCGCTCTGTATGTCACTTTTACAATAAAAACTTTAAAATAAATAAATAAAATGAGTTCCAGCTTAAAAAAAAAAAGAAAAAAAAAGGTAGCATATGACAGTTTTACCTACCACTGCCTCTGTCCTTTGTAGAGTTCTGCGTCTTCATGCTGCTCTGGGCTCTGAGGCCCCACAGAAATTCTTAATGAGTAAACCTGGAGATGATTACAGAAGTGTTGGTAAATGTTCTGTACTATAAATAGGCCGGAAAAGAGCTGAACTATGGGAACCTGGTGATGCGCTTGAACTCTGTTGGGGGAAGGGTTATTTTGGAGCCACCATTACTGTTGTTGTCAATATCTTCCCATGTTATTTAAAACAATGGACCAAGTGTGAATGAATCATTCTCTCACTATGTCACCAGCCCACTGCTGTAGCTCAGTATAAACAGAATTGCTCCTGCGTTTGGGTGTGGGCCTTTCTCACAGCAGTGAGTGCCATGTGCCTGGGATGCTGTATTGGAGGCTGTTTGGGGGGTTCACCTCTGAAGTCTACTTGACTTCTGTACAGATCCCTGCTCTGTAGCTCGGCTGTCATTCATTCCCTTCACTTCAACCTTCACCCACCCCTCACTTTTTCTTGAGATGGGCACTCTTTCTATTACCCTGGCTAGTCTTCAATGCCTGTGCTCAAGCAATTGCCTCTTGCCTCAGACCCTGAGTAGATGGGGCTACAGATGTGGTCCTCCATGCCCAGCTGTTGCCTGCCATTTTCACCTGTGCTTGGGTCCTGGCTACTTGGCAACCTTTTGATCATGCTTTGAGGGTCAGCTCAAAGGCTTGCAGTCTTGTTTTTTTCTCCACTCACACCCTCGCTGCTGTCCCAGGTCCTTGTTCCATGACCTGCCCTCAGTGCCTTAGACCCAGATCTTCTGTATTATTGGCCATGCTATATTATTCCTAACTCGTGAGCTCCTGCCACTACGAGCTTCTCTCAAAGGACATCGTGCAATATCAGGCTTATATTCCTAGAGTCTAATCATGCCTAGAATATTATAGTGTTAAAACTTGGTTATATGCCTCTGAGAATACAGTGAACTCTCAGCCACAGGGTCCATGCCCATAGATTTAACCAATTCCAGCTAAAACTATTGAGGAAATAGTAAAATGTACTTGTACAACTATTCCTAGTTATATTGCAGCATAACTACTATTGGCATAGTCTTTATACTTTAAATAACATGGAAATGATTTAAAGGATGTTCACAGGTTATGTAAAACATTATTCCATTTTATATAAAGGACTGTAGCATCCATGGAAATCCATCCTGGAGGAAGTTCTGTACAGATACCAAAGGAAGACTAGATAGGATTCAGGCATGTCCTCATGACCTAACAGGAAGCTCATCGTGACTCAGTTGAAGAAGATAGAAGGTTATTCTTGCAGTTAATAGCACACAATAGGTGCTTTGTCTTATTACTGACCCTCTTCACAAAATCATTCACTCATTTTCAGCATGTAGATATCATGTCACTCTGCACATGAGCATCGTGTCTGAGATGGGGGCAGAGAGAATACGCAGCTCTCTGCTTTGAGTGCCCTTGCCCAGGCCGGCCCTTAGCACTCAGCTCAGTTCCCTAAGCAAGGTCTGGCATGGATTCCCTCTGAGAGTTCCAGAAGAATGGAGACTGTGCCTCTTCATGGACAGCCACCTTCTTCCACCAGGAGCCTGCTTTTTACTTTCCAAAGCCTAGCCATACTCCCCATCACTGGGCTTCAAAATATCATAGTCACAGATGACTTCTAACTCTCCTTCCTTACCTCCCACCAAGAAAGTAAGTGAAGTCCTGTTCTTCTTGAATTATATTCTATTTTTGGCTGACATGTACTAATTGTACAAACCAGTGGGTTTCAGTGCAGGTATTTTTACACATCCAACATCCCTTTATTCATTCCATAAAACTTGCTTCTCAACCACTAATAAACTCTATTCAATATTCAGGTTGATATTTTAGCTTCAACAACTGAGAGAAAATGAGCAGAACTTGTTTTTCTGTATCTGGTTTATTCCACATAAAAATCAGATCTCAGCCTCCTAAGTAGCAAAGTTACAGGTGTGAGCCACCAGCATCCAGCTGGTCACACAAATTTATACAATTTGTACCCACAAAACTATATATGAGTATACTTTTCTCCATATTTTTTATGGAATCTGATATGTTTATTGTTTTTTGTTGATAGTAGCCATTCTAACCAGGGAGAGATAATATTCCATTATGGTTTCAATTTGTATTCTTAGATGGCCAAAGCTACCAAGGACTGATTCTTCACATATTTATTGTCCATTTGTAGTTCTTCTTTTGAGAAATACCTATTCAAATCACTAACTCATTTTAGGGACCGTGGTATCTCCAGCTATGTTCTTTTGGTTCAAGACTTGCCCCAGCTATTTGAGGTATCTTGTACTTCCAGATTTCAGGATTTTTCCCCCCTAGGTCTGTGAAACATGTCTTAGTATTTTGATAGGATTGCATTGAATCAATATATGGTGTTGGGTAGTTTTGACTTGTGAAATCTCCTTTCCTTTCCCCCTATTTATTTCTTAGTTGAAGAGGACATAATATTTTTGTTTGTTGTTTAGAATTTGCACTTTCTAGGGAGGCAGGCTACCACATGTACCACCGTCTGTTTTTTCCTTTTAGTTATTTTTCATGTATGGTCTCATGGATTTTTCCCAGAACAGCCTAGGCCACTATCCTCCTGTTATGATTCCCATAGCAACATAGACTTCAATGATTAAGATAGAGTCGCAATAACTTTTTACCCAGGCTGGCCTCGAATTATGATTTTCCTAACTCCCAAGTAGTTAGGATTATAGGCATGAGCCACTACACCCAGTCAAGCACATGAAATATAAAGTTAATTATTGGTTTACGTAAAGCTGGAGAATGAGACAATGGAAAACAGAGTGACAACAGAAAGTTTTGTTGAATACATTTAGATTCTAAGGGAAAATAAATCAAGGAGGGCAACACTAACTACTCTTTTCTTTGCTTATTTTTATATGGGCTCCAAAAAATAACAATGAAGAGAGACAGTGACAAAGAAAAAGACTGGAATTAAGGAAGATAAATCAAATGATTAAAGCAAAAACTTGATTCCAAGCTGGCCATACAAAGGGGGGTCAGCCAGATTTAGATCGCTTGCTTTGGGCAAAGACTCCTTGGCTAGCAGAGGAGCTCTGTAGTAGAATAAAGTTATAAATAAAATAAATAGAGGCTGTCAACATGGAGCAGTTGCGTGAAGTTACCCAGAATGAGGTCATGCTGCATGATGGTGAGGGGTGAACATTTGGCCTTGTCTGTTTGGTTCCAACTTGCAAGTAGGAAACCTGAAAATGTATAGGGAATCTTTCCATTGAAAATCAAGACATTGCCACATGAGACTGGTTGTTACAGAAGTTACTGTAAGGCTTTCTGTGTGACACTTGAGATAGCAGTCTGGCCTCCTGCATGTCTGACTGGCACCAGTTTGCTTCCTGAGTTGTTCAGTATAGATGAGAGGGTTGGGTTTCTTGGTAAATGTGAGCCAAAATTCTGTTTCTTTAAATATGCTTTGGCCATTGTCAATTTCTATGTCCAGTCTCTCAAGATAGAGATGAGAAGAAAGCTTGCTGGTTTGTGTGTTAAGGTGGTATTGGCTGGACATGATCAGAGAGTTGGACATGTTGGAGTTTAGGTAGCACAGACCCCAGGGAAAGCAACTGTTAAAATAACAAGGAATAAGAAATGACGTCCTTCTGTACATGACAAGCAGCTACTGAAGTAGCTGGGGGCATTTCCTGCTAAGAATAGATGAAGCAGCAGCACTCTCAGAGCAAGCACACACTGAAGCTCTGAGTTGCAGGAAAAAGAGAGGGAGATAAGAAAGGATTCAAGGTAAGCTGTTAACAAGATGGAGGAGTGGCTGGGAGCCAGATGCTGGTGGTTCCCACCTGTAATCCTAGCAACTCAGGAGGCTGAGATCTAAGGATTGTAGTTAGAAGTCAGCCAGGGTCAGAAAATCCATGAGACTCTTATCTCCAATTAACCACCCCAAATCCTGAAGCTGTGGGTCAAATGTTAGAGCACCAACTTTGAGCAAAAAAAAAAAAAAAAGGTAAAGAAAAGCACCCTGGCCCTGAGTTCAAACCCCAGTGCCAGCACAAGAGAAAGAAAGAAAGAAAGAAAGAAAGAAAGAAAGAAAGAAAGAAAGAAAGAAAGAAAGAAAGAAAGAAAGAAAGAAAGAAAGAAACTGGGTATGAAGTAAGATTCAGAGCAGTGTCTAAAAGATGTTGCTGAGCAAAGCCACTGTGTGTCAGGACTGTCTGAAAAGCCCAGCGTGGGTAAAGGGGCAGCCTTCAGCAGAGTCACGAGCCCTCCATTTGTCACTGAGCAAATGATAACCACTGGTTTTAGACTGTACCTACTTCCTAGGTGGAATGTTTTCTTGACAGGCCTTCAGCAATTCATCCCACATTCCTGATTGTCTACCAGCCCCAGCTCTGCCCAAGGGGAATCTGCCCAGGCCCAGCGGTGGTGCTTGTGCCTGCCTGACCCAGTGGCAGCCTGACTCTCCCACTTTCTCTTCTCTGAACCCCAGCCATGCTACATCAGCACACCCAACAAGTGTTATTTTATATATAAACACCACATCCGGAAATTTGTTCCAGATGGCATCTCAGTTTAGTTACCACTATGGTGGATGGTTAATTAATCTATTCTGTCCTTTAAAAAAGGATTCTAAGAACTAGGCTTAGAGTAGTTTAATTAGCTGTAGAATGACTTACTTCCCTCTATTAATTAATCATGTCTGGAGATATTTAAATGATTCGACATAAACTCCTCTGGAAAACACCACTGCCCACTTCAGAAAAGTTAATTGAATTTTCAACAAAAAAGCCTAGAATTCCCCTGCTTGTACTTCATGGTGTGATGTGGTAAAAGAATTCTATTCAATGAAAAAAAAGAGACAGTTGCTGTTAGTGTTGATTTCTCATCAGGGTCATCTAATAGCATAGCAAAACGTGATACAGTATTGAGTCAAATATACACTGGGCATTCAGTGTATATTGTGTGTGTTAAGTGTGATTTGTGTGTGATATTTTATTGTGTATTTTATGTTGTGAGTGTTGTGTATGATATATATGTGATGTGTGTTTTGATGTGTGTTGTATGTATGTATTGTGTGTGATGTAGAGGTTATGTGGGCTGAATCTGTATTTGTTGTGTGTTTATTGTATGTGTGTTATGTATGGTGCTATTACTTCACCAGCTTCATATGCCACCATTAGATTTGTTGAGTCAGGACCATCCAGTGGACCTAAAAGAGAGAGGTAGATATGAACTTGAATGCTGAATTCTTTTCCTTTTCAGAAAAAGCACACTAATGAGCCTGGTTTACCCAGAGCCTCACCTTTCATGGCATCATGGGTTTTCAGCATGAGGAAGTGAACCTCTTGAAGATGCACACAGATGATGTGGCACTCTTGACTCTATAAATGGAGAACAACAAAAGAGTATCAGTGTCACTATCCACAATCATTTGTTTGTATCACTCCCTAGAGCTGCCCTAGCAAGCACCACACACTGGTTATCCTAAGCAGTAGAAATTTATTTTCTCTCAGTTCTAGAAGCTGATGGTCTAAGGTCAAGATTTTTTACTTTCATCTGGCAACCTTCTCCTGGGTTGTCACGTGATCATTTCTGTGTTCAGACACATTGAATGCATCTCCTTCTTCTAATGACATCAATATGTTGGACTAGAGCTTGCCCTGCTAACCTCATTTTAACCCGGTCACTCTTTTAGTGTCCTTGTATTTAAACATGGTTATTTTCTGAGGTATTGGTTAAGACTTCAACATATGACCTTTGGGACTGGGGGGTGGTAGGGAAGTACATTTTAAGTGCAAATTGAAGTCAGAGTAGCCTCTTTTATTGTGTGTTTGATGGGAAACTGGGATTGTTGTATAGAAACTAATCTGGAATTACAGCTTGCTTCTTAGGAAATATTAGAAAATGGGACTTTCAAAATCTTACTTTATGTTCAACAAGAAGTTTATGGATTTTGCAGGAAATCCTCCCCATATAATGAAACATCCATACAAATTTTTTTGGGAAAGGGATCTGGTATTTTAACTTGAAAAAAAATTATTTCAGTTTTGAATGCTAATAATGATCACCACTTTGACTTTAATATATACTGAGTATGAATAAAATATACAATAATAGTTTGTGGTTTATTTGTCAGTTGTGGGGCTTGAACTCTGGGCTTGGGCACTGTCCCTCAACTCTTCAGCTCAAGGCTAACCCTCTACCACTTAAATCACAGCACCACTTCTGGTTTTCTGAGTAGTTTATTGGAGATTAGAGTCTGATGGGCTTTCCTGCCTATGCTGGATTTGAACTGTGATCCTCAGATCTCAGCCTCCTGAGTAGCTAGGATTACAGGCGAGAGCCACCAGCGCCTGGCTCACAATAATAGTTTTTAAATGTTATATTGAGAGACTGTCTTACATATTATTCTTATTGAAGAAAGTATGGGTAGATTTTTATAGTGGTAAGTGTAAGGAATAATTCAAATTAAATACTCAAAACAAAGGGGAATAAGACAAGGAAATCTGATTTTCAACTACATGGGGAAGCAAATTGAAATCATGTGAATACTTCTGACTCCTCCAAGGTATTGAGTAATAAATATATTTAATTGGGGAAATATAAGCATTATTAGTGTGGATGTAATTAAGAAGGAGAATGTCAAAAAATTATCTTATCCATGTTAGACCATGTGATTTTTTTCTGCATTCTAGATCATTCTAAGGAGAAGTCTCTCCCCCAACATGGAACTTAGATTTACATCACTGATATTTTTGTCATAAAATATCTTTGGTTATTTCAGCAGGGTATTGCTTCAACCTAGGAATGCCTCTTAAGCAATTTGCTTTGCCAAGAAAATTTGCAAATGTCTATCATTTTTTGAGTTCATGCCAAGTTCATTTCATATATGACACCTAATCTAAATCACCTCATGTGAATGGAGCCTTTAAAAAAATCATGAAATATGTGTCCTGTGTCAAATTCCTCTCAAATATAGTCTGCTTCTTGTCCTCACACTGTTTCAGTGCTGAAGTTGTTCATGTTGTCCTATTATAAAGTTGTTTATATAGGACCACTACCAGACCTTCCTTTACAGTATTTCAGACAGTGGGCTTTTATTGATCAAGTGATTGCTTGATTGACTGATTGATTGCCAGTTGATTGCCTGAAATCAGGACCTCATACTAGCTCAGTTTTCTGGCACTTTACCCCTGCCATTCTTCTAGCTTGGTTGTTAGTTGGCTAATTGGAAATAGAGTCTTGCACACTTTCCCTGCCCAGACTGACTTTGAATTATGATCTTTCAGATTTTACCTTCTGAATAGCTGGGGTTACAAGCATCAGCCACACTTTAGCCAACAGTGGCATTTTAAGGCATCTTGCCAACTGGTCATGAAAGACTGAAAGGAAAGAAGGAAGGAATGCAGGAGTAGAAATATGGGACAGGGTGAGAAGGGAAGGGAAGGGAAAAGAAGGAAAAGGATGTTCTAGAAAGACCAAAATCATTGCATGCACTATATCCCTAGTAACAGAACTGTACTTCACACATTATTCTATGCCATTATTCTTCTAGCTCTGTTGCCAGAAGCATCCATGTTTAGTTTGTTTGAAGATCCTGGTTTGGTGATAAATAATGTTAAGTCAAAGGTACTTTTCCCTGGAAAACAAGCTTTTCAGTGATAAATTCTATTTTCTCCAAAACAACAGATTCAAGATAAAATAAGTCCATCTGTCTGGTAAATGAACAAGAAGGTGATTGCCTTTTGAGTTTCCTTTGTCCAAGTGGTTGTCACACAGATAGTAAACATATGAATATGAAGAACCCATAAAGAAAGAGAGCTTCACAAAGAATTCAGTGGTCTCCTTCCCCTTCTGCCTTCTAGTTCAGGAGATCCTTGGAATACTAGCAAACTGCAATGTGATTCTTCACTTTGATAGAGATGCACAGACAAAATGTAAAGAAATCTGGGCACCAGTGGCTCATGCTTGTAATCCTAGCTACTCAGGAGGCTGAGATCTGAGGATTGCGGTTCAAAGCCAGCCCGGGCAGGAGACTCTTATCTCCGATAAACTACTAGAAAACCGGAAGTGGCGCTGTGGCTCAAGTGGTAGAGCGCTTGTCTTGAGCTGAAGAGCACAGGGACAGCGCCCAGGCCCAGAGTTCAAGCCCCACGATGGACCAAAAAAATAGTAAAGAAATTCTTTCTTCCTATGTACTCCCAGCAAATGAGAGTCCCATGTCAAAAAGTCAAACACTTTTTGCATTATTTTCTAAATGAGCACTCACATATAAATTTGATTTACAGTATTTTGGTAAATACTGGACACATTAATTGCTGTTTTTGAAATTTCAAGACAGTAACAAATCATCTACTATTATTATACTTTTCAATGATTTAAACAAGGAAAATTTTTTTTGCTTACAGATTCCAGAGAGTCATCAGCATCCAATATCTGAACTAGAAGGAGAAAGGACAAAGTCAACCCAATCAGACATTTAAAAACAATAAATTTATATCCAGGCAAAAATCACACCCACTTTGGTACCACCATTTACTACTCTATAAAAGCATCTGTGGAAGATATAAACCTAGAAGGACCAGACGTCCTCATCTGCCTTTGTGCAGCTGACAGTTTTCAGAAGCAGCCAAGGAAAGCCAAGTAGACTTACTGAATAGTGTTCAGCAGAATGAGAACATCCCAGTGTTTATGTAGCAGACACTGCCTGCAGAATACTCAATAAGATCCCATTGAGGTCAATAGTAACTATGTACATAAAATTCTCTAAAAGTTATTATTCCGTTTTGTGCATTTTTTAGATGTCATCATCTGTTTCCCCCCACAGCATTTATGAATCCATGGTGGCTGGATGCAAGTGATGAAGGTGGTAGATAAATGTTACCAGTAGACCATTGGTTGACTATTTAATAACAGGTGAGATTATTTTGTAATACAGAACAAGCTCCACAAATATATCTAGGTTTTAAGTGAATGAGACCCATGTTGAAATCTTTGAAAGTCAAATGTCAGTCTTACAAACTATAAAATGAAATAAGACCTACTGTGCTCATCCTCCAGTCTTTCTAAATATAACTCTAAACTGTCAAAAATATAAAAAGTGTGTGTGTGTGTGTTTGTGTGTTTATACACAAACTTGAAGGCAGGGCCTCACATTCTTTCTTAGGCTAGCATTCTACCACTTGATCCATACACCCACTTCTAGAATTTTGTTGGTTAATTGGAAATAAGATTTTTCTTTTTTTTTTTTTTTTTTTGTCGGTCATGGGGCTTGAACTCTGGGCCTGGGCGCTGTCACTAAGCTCTTCAGCTCTAGGCAAGTGCTCTACAACTTGAGCTACAGCGCCACTTCCGGTTTTCTGGTGGTTTATTGGAGATAGGAGTCTCACAGTCTCTCCTGTCCGGGCTAGCTTTGAACCGTGATCCTCAGATCTCAGCCTCCTGAGTAGCTACGATTACAGGCGTGAGCCACCAGCGCCCGGCTGGAAATAAGATTTTTCAAATCGAACTGGCTTCTAACTCAGTCTTCAGATCTCAGTCTCCTGAGTCACTAGGATTACAGGAATGAGTCACCAATAGCTGACTAAATATTATTTATATATCTTGTATGTGACTGAAAGTCAGCAAAATATCAGTGAAGGTGAGCTTAATTATTAATGCAGAAGATTAAAGATCATAGATTAAAGATTATACTATGGATTCACAGCATTTGTTAAATAATAAAGTGAGCCACACATAGTTCACAAATTATTATATATTGATTCAAAGTATTTCTTTTTATTTTATATTTTTCAATACAACCTTAAATATTCTGGTATTATCAGCTTCATCATACCATTATCCCTTCAAGATTGTAGGGTTAGATTAGCTTGTTGATTTTTCTTTTTCTTTCTGTTTTCCTTTTGTATCACTTGAGATTGCTTTGCACTAATTCCAGTTTGGATAATCTTTGCTAAGGAAATACCAAACTGAACTGTTAATGAAATTCTTATAATTATAGTTAGATTTATAACTCCTGTTGATATTGAAATATTATAAAGATCACTCTGACAATTTGTCACTAAATTGTAAAATATTATAAAAGTTTAAATTGTTATATAAATCACTATCACAGACCATAATTCTTCCAATTTTGGAAACAATCGCTGGATTCATGTACATATAGCTACAGTGACATACTCAAACTCAATTGCAATAATAAAATGTTTAGTACTTCAAATACCCCTTTGTCTCCATCAGTTACTCTTGAGCCTCTGTTGTTAACTCTACCAACTTAATAGTACCTCAGGGAACACGAGTATAATCATGAAAAGAAGACAAAAAGAAAAAGTGACTTTTGATCATTACTGGAAATTGTTATCCAAGAACATAATGATCTTGATGGTGATCTGGGCCTGGTGGTACATGCTTATAATACCAACTACTTGGGATGTAACTACAGGAAGGTCACTATTTCCAGACCAGCCTAGGAAAAGTTAGTGAGACCCTGACTCAAAAACAAAATAAAAACAAAAAGACTGAAGGAGTGGCTCCAATAGTTGAGGGCTTGTTTGTCATGAGGGATGCCCTGGGTTCAATCCCTAATACTTAAAAAAAACTTTTATTAGTTTTATTAGACATATATGACAATACTTTTTTGTAAACAAATAATATATAAATATACATATGTATATACATACAAATATATATGTACATATGTATATCTTCAAAAAGAAGGGACTCCAATATTAATGTTTTTCCTTTCTCTTAAACAGCTTTATTGCTTAACTATTTCCCATGCATCAAGGAATAATTCCAATAGCCAAACAGCCCAAAGCTTTGAGGCATTCAGTGGCAGTCTCCTTCCAGCCAGAAAACACAGTCAGACAAGATACTTTGGTATAGTTCCATGGCAGAAGCATGGAGACAGCATTCAAATATCCCTCATTGAAGTCTGTCTTATTGAAAGCTCCTGTGAGAATTAATGGAAGTGTTTCCTATGCATCAACATGATTGTTTCTTTTTCCACCCAAGTCCAAAATGGAGTGTGTTATACACACACTGAGATACAAGACATGCCAGGAAAATATTTCCTAAATAAATGTGTAAGTGAAAAATGCATTAGATAAGTTTGCATTGACTCAGATTGTCCCATTTCTTCAAAGCAAATGCTTGGTTACTAAAGGCTCTGCTATTGATCATTATTATAAGAGTAGAAAACGTTCTTCCTCTAGTCCTCTAGTCATCTACAGTCCTTCCTCTAGTCCTCATATGTCTTATCTCTCCTCATTTTCCATGACAACAAAACCATTAAAAACAAAAAACTCAGATTAAGTCAACAGTTTACTTGATTATTTATGTTTTTTTTATTGTGAAAATACCATACAGAGGGGTTACAATTACATGGGCAAGGTAATGAGTACATTTCTTATCAAACATTGTTGCCTCCTCCTTTGTTTCCCCTTTCCATCTCTCCCCATCTCCCAACCCCCACACACAAACTCCCCTACCCCCTGGCCAAAGTTGTAAAGTTTGTTGTTCTACATAACGACTTATACATCTCATTGTTGCAATGGGTCCACCTGTATCCCTATTTAAACAATTTGTTTTTTTCCCTTCCCCTCCACAAATTATACCAACATCAAATACAGTGAGAACAGGGGTTATATCATGGGGGAGGGACATACAAAGCAACAAAGAAATCATCTTATAAATGTGTTAGAAACAATCACAAGAAAGAAAAAACCATTTGAATACTTATCTTGGGGTTCATTTCACCTAACATCAACTTACCTGACCTTTTCTGCTTGTCTCAGACATATACTAGTTATTGCAAATAAGGGAAACTGTGGGACCTATGTTTCTTTGGGTCTGGCTTACTTCACTCAACAGATGCTGGAGGGGATGTGGACAGAAGGGAGCCTACTACATTGTTGGTGGGAGTGTAAACTTGTTCAACCACTTTGGAAAGCAGTATGGATGTTCCTCAAAAGACTCCACATAGAGTTCCCCTATGACCCAGCAATCCCACTTTTGGGCATTTACCCAAATGATCACAAACAAGACCATACTAAAGCTATCAGCACACTATGTTTATTGCAACATTATTTACCATAGCTAAGACATGGAACCAACCCAGATGCCCCTTAGTAGATGAATGGTTCAAGAAAATGTGGTATATATACACAATGTAATTCTATGCCTCCATCAGAAAGAATGACATTATCCCATTTGTTAGGAAATGGAAAGACTTGGAAAAAATTATGTTTTTTTTAAAAGCTTATTGTATGTTACATATATTAGCTTTCCACACTGTGACAAAAATGCCTGAGATAAGCAACTATAAATTTAAGGAAGAAAAGTTCACTTCAGCTTGAAGTTTTAGAAGTGTCTGTACATAGCCGGGTGCTGATGACTCACACTTATAATCCTAGCTTTGTAGAAGGCTGAAATCTGAGGATTAAGGTTTAAAAGCACCTTGGGAAGACAAATGTACAATACTTTTCTCTCCAATTAACTAGTAAAAAGCTGGAATTGGAGGATGAGCTGAAGTGGAAGCATGCCAGCCATGAGCAAAGAAGCTAAACAAGAGCTTGAGCCCTTGAGTTCAAGGCTCAGTACAAGTACAAAGACAAAGTTTCTTTCCATGGTTGCTTGACTCAGTTGCTTTAAGCCTGTGATTAATGATAAAGAATATCATGGTGGAGAAAAGCTGTTACTCTCATGGCAGCCAGGAAGCAGAGAGGAAAAACTAGAGGCAGGGAAGGACTGATATCGGAATATCCCTCTTTAGGGGCACACACACAATGACCTATCTGCCATCCACAAAGCCCAACATCCAAAAGTTCTACCACCTCCTGGCAGTGCTAGAGGCTGGAAATCAAATCTTTAGCATAGCTGCCTTTGGAGGGCAGCTAACATCCAAAGGATAGAAGTATATTCACTATTTACATTTGTGTGGCCATTTATAATCATTAAAAGAGATTTTTATTCTGATTTTGCACTAACAGTCTTGTTAAAACATACTATACCAACAATAATTTGTTATTACCTTCTGTTTTACCTGTGGGAGAAAAGGGGGGTTTTTCATGATGAGTTAGGTTTCAGACAGCAGTATGTACTAATATGGAAAATGAAATCCCTCGGCCTCCAGGAAAACTCATACAATATCATTATATTAATTGGGCACTAGTGTCTTATGCCTGTAATCCTAGTTTCTCAGAACTCTGAGATCTGAAGATGATAGTCCAAAGCCAATCCAGGTGAGAAAGTCCATGGGATTCTTATCTCCAATTAACCACCAAAATGCCAGAAGTGGAGACATGGTTCAAGAGATAAAGCATCAGCCCTTAACAAAAAAGCCAAAAGTTACCATCCAGGCCTTGAGTTCAAGCACCAGGACTAGTACACTTACCAAAAAAATCTTAGATTTTAGTTTTTCACTTACAGTACCTGAGCACTTGTCTTTCCTAAAGTGATTTAAATAGCCATTATTGTAACTTTGTAAAAAAAATTACTCAGTTCCTACTGATATTGGTTCACCCTACATAACAATACAAGGATCTCAGCTGAGTTAGGTTATCAAAATTAAGTAATTTATCAAATAGGCATTTGTGTTCATTAAGTGAACTTGATTACTTTATTCAACCAAATTACTGGTTGCTCAAAACCATGCATATCATTGATCTAAATGAATAAGCCTGCACAAGGAGAGGCAGACTCTGACAGTACTAGAAATCTATGATGGAAAAGAGGAAACTTCTGAAGCTGGAATCTAAATGGGATTGCAGGAGAATCCCACTTATTCCAGAAGAAAATTTAGGAGCATACATGTCTTGTAGCCAGTGTCAGTATTTGCCAGTTGAGAAAAAAAATAAGAAAAACTTCTTATTATGACCCATCCTTGTGGAGGCTGACAAGGGAGATCTTCATTCATTCAGTTATTCATTGATTTTGCTATGAGGCTGCCTTTGTGTTCACAATTGTCACTCTACCACTTGAGCCATGCCTCCAAGCCTGCTTTTTGCTGGTTATTTTGGAGATTGAGCCTCACAGATTTGTCTCCCTGGGATGACTTCAAACCAGTCCTCCAGATCTCAGTTTCCTAAGTAGGTAGGATTGCAGACCAGAGTCACTGGCATCTGGCACATTTATTTTTATTTATGAGTCAGTTCTCTTACAATACATTCTTGAGCAATTAGCTCATTCTGTTAGAAATTTCCAAAATAATCTCTTTAGTATGATCCCCAGCTCCAAACAGGAAGAAAAACTGTCTCACAACAAAACATGCCAGACACTGAGCACAGCTAAGTATGGACAAACAAGTCTGCATTGCTCTTTTTTAACCCTTCAATGAGTTATTCCCATAGCAATTGGGGAAAGCAACTGCAGGACTCATCCCGCATCTTCTTAAGTGAAGAGCTTCTTCCAGCGAAGGTCAGTAGAAGCAACTCTCTTATATCAAGTCTGTGAAGCCATCAGCACCTGAGTAGCTATTCTGATGGTAGGGAGTCAAGAAATCCTGGGCCAAACTCAGAATCTGGTAACCACAGTTCTTTCACCTGGAGAGTATTGTTTTACCCTTTCAATGATCATAGTGATCTTTGCACTATTAAATATTACATGCACAGAATGGTGCTCAATGCTTTAGTTTTAATGACAGTTGGAAGACTTGGAGAAGCAATATTGAATAGTGGACATAAGGATAGACAGTCATTTTGGAATATCTGATTTTGGAATAGCTGATGCTCCATCACCCACTGTTCTGTGGGCCCAAGGCAGTCAGTTTCAAATTTCTCTGAGGCTCAGGATCCTGTCTGTCAACTTTATAAATCAACACTTCCACCACAAGGTTGGAATGTGGATGACAGATCCCCTCGTATGTGTAAAAGTGATGTTTAAACTGTAAACTGCTATCCAAGTGTTATCTGTGACTTGGATTATAATTACATAGCAAATGAGCACCAGAAGTGAAAGCCCCAGCCCAGCAGTCAGGATAATTTGTTATGAAAGAGAATCTTGATCTTTTCCTCAAGTTGAGAGCTATTCTAGAAACTCCTTAGTTAAATTATGGCAAACAAAGCATTTAGGTTTTCACATCCAAACATATGCACTTCTCTATTCATAAATAAAGGAAGCTATTGTGCCAGAGTCTGTGTTGGAAGTCTATGTGTATACTTCTTGCCTTTTGGTTTTGGGTCAGCTGTGAGCCCAACCCGCTTCAAAACCCAGGCTATTGAGCTATTACCAAGAAAGAGGAAGGGGACCCAACCAAGTTCTTGCCTGCCTTAACTTTAAAAAGAGAAATCCAAATGAAAGTTCTATTGAGCTATCGTCTACTCTCCCAACTCTGCAGTAATTCTTCAGTTAATGCTGAATCACAGCCAAAATGGAATATTTACTTCATGGGTGCAAAAGTATATGACTTCTCTTCTTTTCATGTTGATGCCTACAGATCTACTTGCTGAATGTGCATTTGTGTGTGAGAGGAAATAAAAGAGATAAGAGCGAGAGAGCTGGAGGGAGGGAAGAAGAAAGGAAGGGAAAGGCGTGAAGTAGAAGGAAATGTGCAGGGATAAAGCAATGAAGGCTAGAAGCATTATGTAGATAGGCAGTATATTTAGAGCAAGCCTTGCTGATTCTACTTGACACACAGCAAGATGAGAGCCCCTCAGAGAATCATCTTGCTCTTTCTTCTCTTTTCATAGGGCTCATATAGCTTCTACCTTTCTTTTGGGTATCCTCTGAGCTGGCACAGTTCAACTGGTTTCTGACGTGTGTGTGGATGGTCTTGTGTGTCTCAGCCAAGCTACAGCCAGGAGTAATGGGGCACAGAGTGGCAATTGCTTTTAAGCCCTATGATAACCCCCTGGATGTCAGCCTCTTTCCCAGGCCTCACCTCATTCAGAGCATAGAAAAGCACACTTGTGTTTGGTTCCTACTAGAAACAAAAGAATTCCACAGACGTTGCTGACTCATGGCTGTCTTCTGGGAGTGCTGCCCAAAGCCTGCACACCTGGCTTTGGAACAGCTCTTGCATTTGTTTCCCACAAGAAGAAAGAATTCAGTTCCCAGAGGTATTGTCAAGAGCCTGAATGGAAAACAAAGAGGATTATCCCAAAGGTCCCTGACTCAAATTTGGCAGTTGTGAAATGAGTGGCTCTGAAGATCAAAATTATGGAGAAAGAGAAGTAACATGCAGTGGGATTGCCTGGGGTCAGAAGTGGATGAGAAATATAATTGGGCTGTGAAGAGCCACAGGGAGTTTCAGTGTGGGAAGTGAGACCAGTCAGCCTGGAGAGGTATTTGGCCTTCAGGACCACTCACTCTCCTCATGGGATGACACTGCCATTCAACTTGTTCCCTTAGTGAATGACATCATTAGGAATTTCCTTAGAAACTGGCATCCATCCAAATCTATCAACCTACCAAGATTGAAGTATACTTAATATTGAAGGCTCTCCATTTCATTCCCTTCTAACAAAAGATACATGAAGTGGTTTGACATAGATTTTTGCTTAAGGTCTGATCAATGCCTCCAGAAAATCTGTGTTTAAACTGTACTGTAACTAATGAGGTTATTAAGTCCAGGACTTTTCTTCCAGAACACTGGTCTTATGACATTTCATGATGTAGATTGTTTTTCATCTCCTCCATACTTCCTGAAATCTTGAGTAAATTAAGTCCTGCTATTCCACACCTGTGAAATATGAAAATGAGGAAAATAACCTCACACTCTGGCTTCGCTTTTTTTTTTTTTTTGCTCAAGGTTGGCACTCTACCACTTGAGTCACACTTCCATTCCCAGCCTTTTACTGGTTAATTGGAATTAAGAGTCTCTGAGATCTTCTGCCCCCATTGGCTTCATACCATATTCCTCAGATCTCACCTTCCTGAGTTTCTAGGACTATGGGTATGAGCCACCTGAATCTGGCAGACTCGTTATGTTTGAAACAGGGTCTGCTTTTTGCTTGGCCAGTCTGGACTATGATGCTGTTATTTAAGCTTCCAAGTTAAATAGGGAAGTTGGGAGCATACCACTATGCCCATCTTTTATTGGTTAAGGTCTTGCCTAGACTGACCTGAAACCATAGTCTTGATTTCAGCCTCCCCACTAGGTAGAATTACAGGTATTTGCCATCCCATGTTACCAGGTATCTCTCTTTCTTTGCTTTTCTGAAACTATAGAAAGGGAAACCTACACATTGAATTTGGAAGGTTGGAATTTAGTTATCAAAACACATAGCTTGGGTTTTATTTTTTGGTCATCTGTGGGGCTTGAACTTGGTCTGGGTGCTGTGCCTGAGGCTAGCATTCTACTAGTTTGAATCACAACTCTACTTACAATTTTCTGGTGGTTAATTGGCGATAAGAGTCTCACAGACTTTCCTACCCTGGCTAGTTTCAAATCATGATCCTTAGATCTCAGCCTCCTGATTAGCTAGGATTACAGGCATGAGGCACCAGCACTTTGGAATAACATCAATTTATATCTTGAAGAAACAAATCAGAACAAAACAACTTTCTAATAACCTTGGAAGCATGAAGTATTTTAAATCCTCCTCCTCCTCATTATCATCAGTATCATCACATCATCCCACAAGAACAAATCCCCAAACACTTTTAATCATTAATAAAGCAAAGTATAACAAAACTTTAGATGCCAGAAGCTGGAGCTCAGCCTGTGAAGATCTTAGTAAAAAGGTGCTTGCTGGTCTGGAGAGTTTCTAGAAAGCAGCTGTAGGTGGAGTGGGGGAGGGACTGCTCTGTTCAAGGCTAATCCTAGCTTGTAGGTTTAGATGGCAGCACATTTGTCTGTTGAGACTTTAGGTACACCTGTTGCTATGAACAGACATCGGGAGTCCCATTCACCAAGATGCCCCCAGCTAAGGAGCTCAGAGCAAAAGAAAGCTTTGGGAATTAATACTCCACTACCAAAGGGAGCCTAGCACGTTGCCATCAAGTCTTCTGTGCAAATAGGCATAGCCCTGCTCTAGAGAGGGGAGGAGCAACCTCTTCACCTACTGCTCCTTCATCCTTTTCTCCCAGCTGTTCTCCCTTGGGCCTTCTACAGGGCACTACTGCCTGTTGGGGTTCACTTCTAGGTATGATATGTATGTGTTATTGAACAGAAATATGTAGTTTCCTGAAACCTCACTAAGCAAATGTTTTGGGAAAAAAGGTAGATTTGTTTTTGCACTACTAACATAGGTTAGTTACCCGAAGAAGGAGCTCTGACTTACTGTTCGAGTCTCACAGGATTTTCTTTGCAGAAGGCCTATTCCCCTCTCCTTTTCTTCTTTGCATCTGTATGAGAAAACTAAGAGAATGCTATTGGTTTTTAGGGTAGTACACCCCCTCTAAGGGGGCATCTGGCATTCTCTTACACACAGAATATGCTGTTGTCTGAGAAGACTACAAAACCTGGTGACTCAATTTTAGGCTTAGCTATTTTTCAGATAATTAAAAAATAATAGCTCTGAGTGTTGCCAAGAACGGTAAGGGGTGTAAAATTTATTCCTTTAGCTTAAGAACTTAAAATTTTCAAAATAGTAGCTTCAACAGTGGATCCTGAAGGCACTTTCTGGAATGAACCCAGAGATTTTAATTCACTTATAAAAGTAATTTCAGGCTCATCCTCCCTGTGTGCCAAGTAATAATGAATTTTACAGTTGGAGAATATTGAAGCTCGGTACAGAGCAAAAAAAATTAAAGCAAATATTCATTGGTTCCTCCAAGTGATATTTTTTCCTATTGTAATTTAATTCAATTTTTTGAAGAAAATTGCAAAGTGACATGTAGTTGAAAGAAATAATTCAGAGATCCTCATACCTTTTACTCAATTGACCCAGTGGAAACACCTTGCAAGTCAACCCAAGAAATTTCATGGGTTTAGTTTTGGTATTGGAGATGGGAGTTGAACTCATTCTTTAATGCTTGTTCTGCTGCTGCTCGGCTATTTGAGCCATGTCTCTAGCCAAGCTTTATGTTTTTCATTTTGTAGCTAGAGGCTCACTGGATTTTCTGCCCAGGTGGTCTTAAGCCACTATCCTCTGGATCTTAACCTCCTGAGAAGCTAGGAATACATGGGGTTTGCTACTAGCACCTGCTTTATGTAGTGCTTCATGTAGCCACACTCACTTCCTGTTTTCTTGCTCAGTTTGAACCCTGGCAACCAGCAACTTGTTTTCTTTGCCAGAATGTTGTATAAATTAAAATGTAGTTTATAACATTTTGGTATTTTTAATTGAGAATATTATCTGGAGATTTAACAAAGTTATACATGTATCAAGAATGTTCTTTTTTATTGCTAAGTAGTATTCTTTTTTATTGTTAAGTAGTATTCCAGTTATTGTTTTTTTTTTAAACAATTTACCTGCTATAAGGTGGCTGCTTGAAGCATTCGTTTGTATGCATGTAAGTTTTACTTTCTTTGGGATAAATTTCCAAAATTGTGAATTCCGGGTCTTATAGAAATTGAATGTTTAGTTTTGTAGGAAAATGACAAAGTATTTTCCAGAGTGGTCATGTCCACTATTTTAATTCACTATCTTTACATATTCATGAACTAAAAACCCAATTTGTTATGGCTTAGAGCTTTCTTCTTTTTTTTTTTTTCTGTCATTTGTGGGGCTTGAACTCCAGGCCTGGGCACTGTCCCTCAGCTCTTCAGCTCAAGGTGAGTGCTCTACCACTTGAGCCATAGCACCACTTCGAGTTTTCTGGTGGTTACTTGGAGATAAGAGTCTCACAGACTTTCCTGCTTAGGCTGGCTTTGAACCATAATCTGCAGATCTCAGCCTCCTGAGTAGTGAGGATTACAGGCGTGAGCCTCGGACACCTGGTTTAGAGCTTTCTTTATGTGCTACTTTATTCTAATAGTTAAGAAATCTTACATTTCTTTTATGAGAATTGGCGACATGAATTTTATGTGTTGTGCTGTCTCTATATCTAGTTTCGGTGTCAGGGTAACTCTAGGAAACAACTCAAATGAACTAAGAAACATTTCTCTTGATATTTTGGAAGATATGTAGAATTGATGCTATTTCTTGTCTTGTTAATTAATTTTGTTGTAGAGATGTTGAACGGAGGGTCACACTTACATAAGTAAAGCAGTGATATACTTCTTGTGAACACTGTTACCCCTCCCCCCTTGTTTTTCTCCCACCATCGCTCCACCCACCCCCAAGTTGTAAAATTCATATAGAATTGATGTTATTTCTTGTCTTAACAAATTCTATTTGTTTCTTTTTGTTTTCTTTGTCAAGTTGATTAGATCTTTTGCTTTTTCTTTTTTAATACATTTTTATTGTAAAAATACTGTACAGAGGGATTACAGTTACATGAGCAAGGTCATGAGTACATTTCTTATCAAGCATTGTTGCCTCCTCCTTTGTTTTTCCCCTACCATCCCTTCCCTCCCACCTCCACGACTACCCCCTTCCCCAAGTTGTAAAGTTCGTTTTCAACATAGTATCTTATACATCTCGTTGTTAAAATGGGTCAACCTGTATCCTTATTTCAGCATTTTGTTTTTCCCTTCTCCTCCCCAAATTAGAGAAGTGTATATACAAGATGTAGGGCAATTACATCAAATACAGTGAAAACAGGGGTTATACTATAGAGGAGGAACATACAAATAAACAAAAAAAAACACATGGTACATTATAAGTACACTATAAACAATAGCAAGAAAGAAAAAATTATATATGTGTCCCTATCTTGGGGTTCATTTTGCTTAACATCATCTTATATTGTCATATGTACATAGCTTTCAACCTTTTCTGCTTTTCTCAGATATATACTAGTTATTGCAAGTAAGGGAAACCATGGGACTTATGTTTCTTTGGGCCTGCCTTACTTCAATATATTTTTTTCCAAGTCTTTTCATTTCCTAACAAATGGAGTGATGTCATTCTTTCTGATGGAGGCATAGAAGAAAAATTCTATTTCTTTAAATCAGTCAGTGAATCCATGTTGTCCTGAAGGTTTGCTTTTGGAGAATATTTACATTATGAATTATATTTTTATGATTATATTTAAATTGTCTATTTATTTTGGGTAAGCTACCCTCGTTCGTTTTTCAAGCAAGTGGCCTATTTCATCTTACATCTTACTTGTCAGATTTATTTGGATAATTGTTCATAACATTCTCTTTTATCCATTTGATGTCTGTGAGGTCTGTAATTGTGTCCCCTGGTTTCATTCCTGGAATCAGTAATCATGTCTCTTTTCTCTTTTCTTCTATGTTAGGTTGGATAGAGTTTCGTCAGATTTTTTTTTTAAGTTGGCTGTTTGTGTGGTTTTCTCTACTGCTCTCCTAGCTACACAGGAGGCATAAATAGGAGGATTGAAGTCCTAGGGCAACCCAGGGAAAAATGCAAAAACTCTATTTTAAAAATAAGAAAACAAAAAATACCTTGAGGGCATAGATCAAGTGGAAGACTCACTCACACACACACACACACACACACACACACACACACACACCAACATAGTGATTTGACTTCATTCTGACTTAATAAACTAGATATGGCAAATCTGGATCAATAACTGGGAAAGAAAATATAGAAATTCTGTTCTTTATTATTTTCCTACATGAATATTAGCTATCCATTTGAATTAGCATCAAAATAAGTTCCTGAATAATCCAACAACACTAAATTTTAATATTGTGAAATACTGGCTCCTTCAAGCCATCCTTTTAAACACTGGGTCCATTTGAGCCTCTTCAAATGCTAGTATCAACTGACCTTATTCCATCTTCAGCTCCATTTCCTGTATGCAACATCATCACTATTTTCCAACAGTCATTAGTGATCTGTCCATGATTTTCTTATTTCTGCCAGCTTCCTTATCACACCTAGAAATCCCTCCAGGTCTTCTCTACTGTGCTCATGAAGAGTTCATTTAAAATCGATCTTCTCAAGCTGGGCTCAATGGTTCACACCTGAAACCATAGCTACTCAGGATGCTAAAATCTGAGGATCCTGTTCAAAAGCCAGTCCATGCAGAAAAGTCAATGAGACTCTTATTTCCAATTAAGCACAAAAACCCAGAAGTACAGGTAGGGCTCAAGTGGTAGAGTGCCAGTCTTGAGTAAAAAAGTTGAGCAAGAGCTTGAGACCCTGAATTTTTTAAAGTCTAAAGAAATAAATAAACTCCTATAGGAACCTGCCTTTGGTGGCAGGTGTTCATTGTCTACAATGGCACCAGAAAAGTAAGTTTCAGACTCAGCACTCCCATCTCACCTTGCAGTAAAGTTCATCATCATTCCTGCTCAGTAGAGCCACACCCCAGTCCTTCGACACACAAATGTCTTCATCTTGCCTCATTCAGAATGTGGCCTTTTCTGGATCACCTAGATGGAGTTGTGGTGGGAAACACTAACCATGAGGAACCCTAAATCACACATGAATGAGTACTGGAAAGTTGATGAAGGGCTGGTGGCTGGCTGGTGAGCCTCAAGAGACAGCAAAAAGAGAAGCAACTCGTTACAGACATTTTGCCTCCCATCATTTTGTTTGGCTTTGTGATTTTTCCTCACTCCTTCTGTATCCTCAAGGCTTTCACCTAGTATCTCAAGGTTTGTTGACTCTATTTCTCTAATATTCCTTAGTACATTTTTAAGACCTGGGCACCTGATTTGTTACTTAGTAGCTGAATATGTAGCTTCTGTTTATGGTTTTGCAGTCAATGATGTGTCTGAATTAATACTATGGATGGGTGGGTGGGAGGGGGAAATAAACATATAAATGTTTATGCATATAAAATGCATTTAAAACCAGGTAATACATATAAAACCAGGTAAAAGTACCACCCAAACACAGATTCAGAGTGAAGCTCATTTAATCCAATGTCCCTTTGCATCTTAAGAGGTCAGTTAGAAACTTCAGAATTACTTTCTCATTGTATTTCATTTATTGTTCTTTTCCCATACCTAATCAACAGAACCACTGAGATTATTAACAATAAAAGCATATCTAATATATATACACATTTCATATGTTAATATTTGTAAGCTGGAGGTATGATTCAATTGGTAGAGTTGTTGCCTACTAAGTGCAAAACCTTGAGTTCAAACACAAGTATCACACACACAAAAGGATACATGTTAATTCAATCATGCTCATCCTAAGTGTAAGACACTGTGTTATCATACAAGGGAGGAACAGAGATGGTCCTGCATGGCTTTTCTACCCTCTCCCACACACACACACACCACCACACACTCCAAACACACATTGCTTTCAGATGATACAGACAAAGGAAGAGAAGGGAGACAAATTCTGTGACCAAAGGCAGTAATGGATGCCATGCCAACTGTACCCTGAAAAAGTCATAGAAAGAGATCTCTTTTTGCCCAAGGCATCAGAGCATAGTTCCTGGAGGGCATGGATTTTGAAACTGTACTTTTAACTTAATAAGACTGAGCAAGGAACTTGTGGCTCATGCCTGTAATCCTAGCTACTCAAGAGGCTGAGATATGAAGATCATGTTTCAAAGCCAACTGGGACAGAAAAGTCTGTGATTCCATTTCCAAATAACTAGCAAAACACTGGACTGAAAGTGTGGCTCAAATGTAAAGCAAGCTAAAGGAGTGGAAGGCCCCAAGTATCCCAGTACCAATACCAGCCAAAACCAAAAAAGGATTACTAAGATTGAGACATTCAGGAAACATTAGATCATTCTTCCCATAGACATTGAGACTGCCTACTACGTTTTTATCAAAGATAAAATACAATAACCAAGTATTGAGTGGATGTGTTATCAAGCTGTTGTTAATTTGGCTAGAGCTAGTTTGGCTAGAGCTCTGAACTGGAGTGGAGGGACATAAAGGTAAGAAGAGTGACTATATAAAATAGGATCCTGAGGTCATGATAGTCAGTTCCACCTGCCTTGATCCTTGTCAGGGAGTGTTTCCTCAGCACTTCATGAATTTCAAGCTCCATTTTTTGTTAGGATTTTGTCTTCTAAGTTTATTGACAAATAGTAAGGTAATAAAATTGCTCCATAGAGCATAAATACTAATTATCTGTCTACTTTTGACCAGCTTACAAATGTTTTAGATTTATTGATTATACATATTTACTTTATGTTCAAGCATTTTAGTTAATTTTTATTCCCTTTTTGTGATTTTGTACTGCACAAATCAAGGAAGACTTTGATTAAATAGCATTAAATGAAAATTGCACTTCATAGATGATTAGTTTGCCTGTGGTAACAGAGAAATTCAGAATAATGATGGCATAGATAAATAAAGGTTTATTTTTTCTTTGTGCAACAGTTAAGATACATTGTCTGGGCCTAGCTATGTAGACCTTCGATTGTGTCTCCCTCCTGTCCACCATCCTCATTTCCCACCAGAACCTCAGGCTGAAAGCAGCAGTGTCAGCTGTTAGCAGAAAAACAGGACTATAGCCGGGGGAGGGGAAAGAGAAAGACAGGCACCTCCTTTCTCATAAAGGAAATCGAATTGTAAATGTCTGTTCTTATTCCATTGTTGGGAAGTTAGCTTCAGTTTACCCTCAGCTGGTACTGCCAGTGAACAATGCCAAATAGAATCATAGAGGGAAGGTACAATTGACCAGCTGAAACATAGCATCCTATTATTAGGAGAAATGGTGAGTGGATAGTGGGCAAAAACTAGTGCTCTCTATGGGGTTACCTGTGAACACTATTGATATGTCATTTCACTGATGAGGGCCTGTTAGGCTGTCCCTATCCACAATGACTATTGTTTTTTTGTTGTGGAAAAAGCAACCACAGATACCACCCAGAAGCATTCCAGGAATCCAATTCCAGAGGAAAGATTGAACCCTAATGATCAACAGGGAATGAATTATGCAGGAGCACAACACCTGGACATCTTCTAAGAGAGGAAGATGGGAACAGAAGTTTACATGGGAAGGAGCTCCCAAAGCCTGCACAGGACTAAAGGACATCCTGAGACAGTGAAAAATCTAGGAGCAGGATGGAAAGGAAATCCCCGCTCCCTTACTCCCTGCAGCTTTTGTCTTGGACCAAAGCATTGATGTGTTCACAAATGTTTACAAAGGTAGATTAATGTTCAGAGGACAGGATTATATTATAGAAGAAAGAAACACAGATAGCAAACAAGATGACTAGCTCTTACTTCTGCCCTTCAGATATTTGTTTGATTGTCCCTAAAGGAGGTATTCACCTGTCTATGATCTCTGTTTCCTCACTTGTAAAATAAAAAGGTTGAATTAGATTTATCAAAGACAGAAGATGCCGTTCAAGCCTATTCTGTGCTGAACACATTACAGACAGGTGGATAGATGCTGTAAGAACTCCTTGTTCCTCTTTCTTGGGGCTTAAGGCTGGAATACACTAGGAAGCAGCCATTGAACATTCTGAATGATGCAGTAATAGGAAGATGTACCAAGACCTGGGGAAACACATTTAGAGCAGGCTCTGATTATAGAAAAGACACATCAGATTCAATGAATTAGCTATACTGGATTATAACTCTGTGAACTAAAGCCAAAGTCCACTATTGTAGGTAAGTCACAAAATTATAAGAGGTGTACAATGTTTGTTTAAGATAAGGATGGTCAGGATTGTGTATAACCTTCTGTATTATATACGTATTACACCTCAGTTAGAATGGCCATTATCAAGAAAACAAAGAATAACAGATGCTGGCAGGAATCTGACCAAAAGGGAATGCTACTACACTGTTGGTGGGAATTTAAATGAGTTCAACCTCTCTGAAAAGCAGTATATGGAGGTTCCTCAAAAAACGACTAAACATAGAACTCTTCTATGATACAGCAATCCCACTCCAGGGCATTTACCCAAATGAGCACAAATAAGCCACACTAAAGCTACCATCACAACTGTGTTCATTGCAGCATTGTTTACCATAGCTAAGATATGGTATCAACCCATATGTTCCTCAGTAGATGAATGGATCAAGAAAATGTGGAACATATACATAATGGATTTCTCTCTACTTCTATTAGAAAGAATGACATCACCCCATTTGTAAGGAAATGGATAGACTTGGAAAAAATTATGTTAAGTGAGCTAGACCCAAAGAAACATAAACTCCATGGTTCCTTTCATTTGTAACAATATTTATATGCCTAGGATAGTTCTAACAGAGGTTCACAATAGTCCAATAGCTATCTATGTACATATGAGCAGGTAAAATGGTGCTAATTGAAATGCTCTCCATGATATGGAAACAAGAGGATTTTTTGTGGTGGTTTTACTTTTCTTTGTTTCCTTTTTTAGTGTACTGTTTGCACTTATTTGCTTTATCTTTCATTTTTTCTCCTTTGGCTTATGCCTCATGGTCACCATTTCTGATTTCACTACCCTTTGTCTTGTATATAAGTTAATCTGACTTGGGGAAGGAAAAGGGAATCACAGGAATGGTGGGTTAAAGGGTCAACCAATGCAACAGAAATATGCATTAGACACTATGTTGGAAATGAACTTTACAACTTGGGGGTTAAGGGGTCAGGAGCAGAAAAAATGGGAGAAATGAGGGAGAGGGTAACACTGTTAAGAAAGAAATATACTCATTACCTTACTTCTGTAAGTTTAACTCCTCTGTACATCATCTTTACAATAAAACAATAAAAGAAAAAGACACATGTTACAAAGCTAGCATTGGCCTTTTATGAGGTTTGACCTAGAGCCTATAGAACTTGGCTATAATCTACTGAGATATAACAGTATGTCCTTAAACAACCAAAAGGTCATTACTGCCACTTTATTTGTCAAATGATAGAACTATGGAAAAGAGTCTTGGAGAATTGTCATATTTTTTTAACCCATAAAATTTTGGGGATTGCTTCAGTCCCTAAGATACAGGATCAGACTTCTTAGATATGTGGACAATCAAATAATCTAAGACACTCTGAAGAAGGGCTCAAACTAAATGTGCTCAATTGCTAAATCTTGCCAGAGAAGGTATAGAGTAGCTGGACCCCTTGACTTCCTTTTCCTTCTTTTATTTTCCTCAAAAAGTACATACAATTTATTTTCTTTTTTATTGTGAAAATACCATACAGAGGGGTTACAATTACATGGGGAAGGTAATGAGTACATTTCTTATCAAGCATTGTTGCCTCCTCCTTTGTTTCCCCTTCCCATCTTCCCCTCCCACCCTCACCCCTATCATATCTCATTAACCAATCAATACATATTTACTGTAATATTTTTAAATACCAATAAGAAAAAAATGAAACCATGTAAAACTCTATAAACAATTTTACCACCCAGTTATAATTTGCATATACCCAGAATTTTTCTAAATATTGTATATGATTAGTTACATTTATAGTCTAGTCTTCTGGTTTTTGCCAAGGAAATTTTGAAATAAAATGTATTATACTGTAACAATTTCTTTTTTTTTTTTTTTAATTTTATTTTATTTTATTTGTGAACATACTGTACAGAGGGGTTACAATTGCATGGGCAGGATAATACGTACAT
>NW_012267225.1:20582980-20636720 GCF_000151885.1 Dipodomys ordii
TCAGATGTGTATTCTTTCCTTGGCTTTCTCTCACTTGTCTAACTCTCTGTCCTGTGATGGCACACTTGGTGTGTTTCTCTGGCTTAGGACTGTTCACTGGAACTCTAAAACTGCTTTCTATGCGAGAGCTTGTTCAGCTTCCAGCTTCTCCTCCGCCATCTTGTCCTCTCTCCCTACTGTAACAATTTCTATAACCCATTTTAATTTTAGCCTTTGCACACCAAAAATAATGATGAGATCAGAATTTCTTGCATTTGCTCAATGCAGTTTATGAAGCTGCAATTCAAAGAATCAGAGAACCTCCTTTTAAATTATTTAGTAAAATAATTACAAACTTAGTTACATAGGGGACAGAAAACAGGAGAATTATGGTTCAAATCCACCCTGGGCAAAAAGTTAATGAGAGCCCTTCCCCCATCTCAAAGAAACAAGTCAGACATAGTGGTGCATGCTTGTAATCCCAACCACACTGGAGACGCAGGTAGAATTATTGAGGTTTAAGGCTGTCCTGTGGGAAATATGCAAGACTCTTTTTGAAAATTAACTAAAACCAAGGAGTGACATTGTCCAAAAAGAAATTTATTCATTACCCGACTTATGTAACTATAACCCCTCTGTACATCACCTTTATAACAATAATACAAAATGCATTTTTGAAGAAAATTAACTAAAACAAAAAAGAGACTAGAATATGGTTCTGGTGGTTTAGTGCCTACCTAGCAAATGCAAGGCCTGAGTTCAAACTTAGTACCACAAAAAAATTGACTTTTAACTTACAGAGAATACAGGGATCTCCTATACACGTCACCCCAAATTTACCACATTTAACATATCGTCATACTTACTCTTTCACTTTTTCCTTTACTGTTTAAATATGTCATACTTACATATGAACATATAGCATATGAATATATGTACAAACTACTTATCTACAAAGTTTATTTTTGCTGAACTATTTGAAAGTAACTTGGATAGATCATATTCCCTTTATCCTTTGTTTCTTTAGTGCGTATTTCTAAGGAACAAGGTTATGTTCTGAAGGTACCACTATACTCTTATCGAATTCAGGAAATTAACACTGATACCAACCCTTTATCTGATGGACACTCTGTATGATCTTTGACTGTCTTTTATTATCCAGCTTTTATAATATTTTCTTCCCTTTCAGGCTGCATCCAGCTCAGGACCATCTATTGCACTGGGTTATCATGTCTCCTTAAATTCTTTTCATTTGGTATGCTCTTGGTCCTCTATCTTTCATTTGTAACATTTTAGAGGATACCAATCATTCATTTTCTAAACTGATTCTCAAAATAGAGTTGTCTGGATGTACCCATTTTAATAACTAGGTGCTAATAAGTCCCTGCTGGGGAGAAAAATGCAGGGCAAAGATATTCCTGACAGCATGAAATGTGTAAAACAAAGATCAGAAAGGATTATGTGCCTCATATGAGAGGAATGAAGGCTTTTGTGGCCCACTGATCATTCGTGGGGGTACAAGAGTAGGAGAGGAGCAGAGAACGGAGAGGGCAGGTGCGAAAGGTGTAGAACATGGGAGTGATTCTGAAGAAGGTCAGTGATCATTTTTATTCCTCTGAAAGATCATATCTTTAAGGAGACTGGTGGATAGAACACAGCAGTAGAAATGCAGGAGGAAAATGGGAAGAAAGGTGAAGAATAGTTATAGCCAGTATAACAGCTGGAATTCTGTGTAGGGCCTGAAGGTCGGGTGCAGGTGTATAATCCCCTGTGACTAAGACACAGGGAAAGCAGTTCTTGGAGGAACAGAGTAGAAACAAAATTGGGTACTGCACTTGAGGTTCATGAAGGAAGGGCTGTGCTCCCAGACTTGAGAGAGATTTGTGCCAGTGAACAGATTGGACTGTCATCAAGTCATGGTTACTGTCACGCTGAGCTAGAGCAGATTCCCCAGGAGGAAGGTGCCTGTCTAAAGGTGATCTGGGAGAATGCAAGGGTTGTCCACCCACTGACAATGACAACCCAGACGTTGGAGAATCAGGATTTATGATCATCAGCTTGGTTGATGGGTCGCTTTTCCAGCAGCTACAGAATGGGAGGGGAAACAGGCAGATTAGTAGTAGTAACAGGCTGGAATATGCCTAGTGAGTTAGTGATAGCCACACATGGGAAAGAATTGGCTTTGTTGACAAGTCAGCAAGGAAGTGATTGGTGACAGAGCCTAAGTTGCCTGAGTCTGAATGATAGTTGCTGGGGTCAGAATAACTCCCAGGGGTGGAGGTCCTCATGGCTCAACAGCACCAGTAGATGAGAGAAGACTGGAGAGCTCAGAGATAGGAGTATAGCCTGCATCAGCCTTTCATCAACATACTCATATTCCATGTTTGCTGCTTGCTCACAAGCTGGCACTCTACCACTTGAACCATACCTCCAGTCTGGCATTTTTCTGGTTAATTGGAGATGGACTCTTGAAGACTTTTCTGCCCAGGGTGGCTTTGAACCTGGATCCTCTAGGTGTCAAATTCTGAGTCCTTCTGAGTGGCTAGAATTACAAGCATGAGCCACTGGCACCAAGTTCTTCAAGTCTATTTGATTAATGGCCAGTTTGAGATAAGCGGCTAAGGTGGAGGGAGGTGGAAATATAGTCAAGGAAATGGAGTGGTGATATGATTTGGATGTGATTTGTCACTGCCAAACTCATATTGAAATCGAGTCCCAGGTGTATGGTGTTGAGAAGTAGTAGGACCATTAGCCAGTATGGCACAAGGGCTGTGCCCTCACTAAAAGATTAATGCCATTCTGATTGGATGAGTTTGTTTTTCTGGTAGTGAGTCTGGTGGTCAGTTATTTATCACAAGAGCATGCTGATACAGAACAGGGCTTCCCCTTCTGATTTATCTCCCTCACATATATCCACTGGCCCTTCCACTGTTCCTCCATATTAAAATGCAATAGAGGCAGTAGCCTGATTTTAGCTCCATGAATCTCTGTTCTTCTAAATCACCCAGTCCCTGGTATCCTGTTATAGGAACCAAAAAAAAGACTGAGATAAGTAATAAGACAATGTAGAGTCAGACATGTTGGAGTTGTGGATAATGAGAACATTTGAAGGTGTATGGAAAGGAAAAGAAAGTCTAGGGATGAGGTAGCAAAGATTCAGTGAGAGATGGAGATGGCAGGAAGGACAGTGGTATGACAGGAAGGAGGGAAGGGATGCTGAGCCTGTTCTGCGTGGCTTCAGGAAATGGGACATGAATGGTTCCATAGGAGAGGCTGTGATACAAGTCAGGTTTGTTAAGGTAGGACAGTGCCAACAAGAAAGATGGCTTCCATTGGAGAGCTTCTAGTCAGAGAGGGCTTCCAGAGGCAAATGCTGAGATAAGAGAGAGAGAGAGAACAGAGACAATGAGAAGCCAAGCATCACACAGATACCGGAGGATTGAATTTGCATTTCTGAGTAAAGGGGGTGAAATAAGCTCCAAAAGAATGGATGTTACTTTTCTCATCGATGTTTTATTTCCAGAAGCTCCATAATATCAGCAAAGAGAATACAGATTAAATTATTAAATATTTCAATTAAATGATAAAAAATATAAAATGCTTATTTGTATTTTAATAAGGCTAGGGAACAAGTTAAGATAAGAAGAGGTAAGAAAAGAAGAGAGAGACAAATTATATTCAATTAATAAAGATGCAAAGACAGGCATAAGGCCCTGAGTTCAAATCCTAATGCCATCTAAAAGGAGAATAGATACAATATCTAGAACTCATCATGTAAGTAAATTACTAATTATATTTTAATTATCAATAAAATTCAGTAGCTGGCAACACTACATTTGAAGTATTAAGCAGCCTCGTGTTGCCATGGCTACCATGTGGTGCAGCCCACATGTAGGACATGTGTGCCATGAAGAAATTACAACTGAACTGCATTGCTTTGGAAGTTGAATCATGATTTAGGAAGGGTTGACCCCCTGTGTTCCCAGGGTGAGAGTTTCTAGAAACTTCGTTGTTCCAGGCAATATGGAAATGGGAAGACCAGGCAGAAAGCTCAGGCAGAGTGCTCTTCTCTTTCAAATTAGTCTAGAAGGCCGAGAGTTTCTGCTTGATGGAGTGAATTGGATGTATCCACGTTCCTCATGGCATGGTGATGGTGCAGGTATGGACTAATACAGGACTGGGATCACATGACATTTTATCCCCGCCCCCTCCAGTGATGTTGCAGCCATCTTGTTGGTGTAGATCCACTCTCTGATGTTTTCAGAGCCCCCAAAAATCTGCTCACATTACACTTCCCAGCAAGTAGTCCATCATTAAGCTATGCCAGTTCTTGTGGCTTTCATAGTAGTAGATGCTAAATTTACAGGTCCTTGAATATGTCCCTTAGCAGTTCTAAGCTTGGGACTTTACCTACTCAACCAGACATGAATAAAAGTCATATGCATATTTCCCAGAACGATGTGCATGTGGGCTGGTAGAGACTTTGCCTAATTATGGTCACAGTGACCACAAAGATTAAATGTTAAACACTTTATAAAATTGCTAATTAACTTACCAAACATCTTTCTATGCAAGCATTAGAAATAATTTGGATAATATAGGGATAAAGCCTAATGAAGTTCAGTAATTCTTCTTTGTAACCCACCAAACCCAGTACCCCTCAAATCACTGAAGGGAATTGAATCTGATTTGTTTAATTACTCATGAAAAATTTTAGCACTCTCGTGCCAGAAGAATAAAACTCTTTCCTACCCCAATTAGATATTAAAATTTTTAAATATTAATTAGTGGTGATATAACATGGAAGCATAAATTAATGTTAATATATTCAACCAAGAAATGTGGAGACATGTGGGTAAGATGACGTATCTTAACTGTGGTGACGGTAAGGAATTAGCAGAAGGAGAGGGAAGAACTGCATGAAGGGTAGGTGGGGACAATGAGACACAGATGATAGTCCAGAAAGGTAAGCTAAAGCTCAATTATACCTACCTAAATAGACATGAGTATAAGCCAAATGCATATTTTCCAGAAAGCTGTGCATGTGGGCAGATAAACTTTACATGGTTGGTAAACACCAAAAGGAGTGGTAGGTTGGTTTCCTTTACGGAAATGTTTGTTGAGACATTATTATACTTTGCTATTCACCAAATCCTTTCTGTAAGTAGCAATTCCACTTTCAAATAGAGACACACAGCTGAGAACATCAACTATAATTGAAACTAAGAAAGTCAGCTCCCAAAACTGCTCAGAGAGGAATATAAAGAATAGAGCCAGCTGGGCATCAGTAGCTCAATCCTATAATCCTAGATACTCAAGAGGCTGAGAATTGAGGATTGTGGGTTGAAGCCAGCTGGAGCAGAAAACTGTGAGACTCTTATCTCCAATTAACCAGGAAGAAGCCGGAAGTGGAGCTGTGTCTCAACTGGTAGAATACTAGCCTTGAACAAATAAAGCTCTGAGACAGTATCCAAGCCCTGGGTTCAAGCCTCAGTGCCAGCACTAAAAGAAGAAATAACCAAGCCATATATGTGGAATGGGGCTGTACACAAATTTGCTAGGCTGATTTTTTCATTTCATAGATATTATCTTTTTTAAAATATACATACTTTTTATTGTAAGGATACTGTACAGAGGGGTTACAGTTACATGAATGAATGAGTCCATTTCCTATTGAGCATTGTTACCATTCCCTTTGTTTTTCCCTTACTATCCCTTTCCTCCCCACCTCCCCAACTACTCCCCCCTCCCCGCAAAGTTGTAAAATTTGTTTTCAACATTGTGTCTTGTACATCTCATTGTTACAATTGGTCATCCTGTATCCTTATTTCAGCATTTTGTTATTTCCCCCCAAATTAGAAAAACGTATATACAAGGTGCAGACCCAAGCATAAAGGCAATTCAGTGGAGAAATGGTAGTTTCTGAGGTGGCACAATTCTGCTGTGAAACTTGGACTTACCCATCAAAAGTCCAAATCTCCTTTAATTACTATTAAGTTCCTAGACTTCTGTATGTAAAAGGCAATTGACTTTAACCTAAGCCTTTCACTTTATCACAAATTAAACCAGCATGACTATTATCAATGATTCAAATGTAAAACATAAACCTATTGGAACTACAGAGCTTATACAATTTGGCACATGAGGTAGGGGTGGGAAGGAGGGGGAAACCATAAGGGAAAATCTTTTAGATCTGAAACTAGGCAAAATGTCCTTACATTCTTACAAATGTGTGATTCAAAAACACAAAATTGATAGGTTGGACAACATAAAAATTATTTTTTTGCTCTGTGGAAGACCTGGTTCAGGGAATAAAAATGCAAGCTACAAAAAGGCAGAAAGCATTTGCTAACAAAAAAAATCTAATACCTAGAATCTATAAAGAAATCCCAATCTCCATAAGTGAAAAACTCACAATCCAATTAGAAATATGGCAGACAACCTGAAGAAACATTTTATTGAAGACAGGGGATCGATACAAATATTTACCTACAAAAATGTTTAATAACATTAGTGATTAAGGAAGTACAAATTAAGGCTTCTAAGAGATGCTGTCCCCTACCTGTCATATGACTCAAACTACAAATAGTGACACCACCCATTGTTGGCAAGGATATGGAGAAAGTAACTCATGTATTCATTGCTGGTGGGGACATAAAATGATAGAACTACTTTGGAGAACACCATTGGTACCTTCTTATAAAACTAAACTTAGCCAGGTGCTGGTGGCTCATGCCTGTAACCCTAGCTACTCGGAGGCTGAGATCTGAGGATCACAGTTTGAAGCCAGCCTGAGCAGGAAAGTCTATGAAACTCTTATCTCCTATAAACTACTCAGAAAAAACTGTAAGTGGTGCTCTGGCTCAAGTGGTAGAGCACTAGCCTTGAGCACAAAAAGGCTCAGGGACAATATCCAGGCCCTAGTTCAAGCCTCAGGACTACAACAAAAGAATTAAACTGAACTAAATTCACAACTACCATGCAATTTAGCAATTTGAATCTGAGCATTCATACTTCAGAAATAAAAACTGTATGTGAATGTTCATGGTAGCTTTTCTTGACACATCCAGATCTAGAATCAATCAGCAGATGAACTTAACAAATACATTGCTCTAAAGTGGCTTCAAACACTGGTATGCACTTGGAATCAGTAATCAGTACTTTTAGATGGGAGGAAGCATGTCTAGGGTCAGACTCTCAAATTTCAATCCACAAGTCTATCATATATTAGGTATGTGATCATCAGTAAGTTCATCTTTTCTGAGGCCTGTTTTCTCAGCTGTGAAGTGGGAAACAGCTCCTACTGCAGATGTCATTGTGAGTTTTAAGTGACTCTATTTTAGTTATCTAGTCCAGTGCCTGATACATGTAAAAACTTCATAAATACTACCTCTTGTTTGTAATATTACCGTTGTTATTTAAATGTAAATAACTAAGAGTGCCCTTCATTCATTCATTCAGTCATTTTTATGGTGCTAAAGATCGAATCTAAGGCCTTGTATATGCTAATCCAGCATTCTACCTCTGAGGTATACACTCAATGTAATAATATCTTTTAAAAAAATTTTTTGTGGGCATCAAAATTTGAACTTGGAGCCTAGAGTTTACTAGGCTTGCTTTCTCATAACTGGTACTCTACCACTTGAGCCATGCCTCCAGTCTAGTTTTATCTGGTTGTCTTGAAGATGGAGTCTCTTGGGATTTTCTGTCCTACCTGGCTTCAAATTTTGATTCTCTATATCAGCCTCCTATTTCTGGCCATCCTGGGGCTTGAACTCAGGGCCTGGGCACTGTCTCCGAGCCTCTCTGCGCTCAAGGCTAGCACTCTACCATTTGAGTCACAACACCACTTCTGGCTTTTTCTGTTTATGTGGTACTGAAGAATTGAACCCAGGGCTTCGTGTCTGACTGCTTTTGTTGTTGTTGTTGGTCATGGGGCTTGAACTCTGGGCTTGGGTGCTGTCCCTGAGCTCTTCAGCTCAAGGCAAGCACTCTACCACTTGAGCCACAATGCCACTTTCGGTTTTCTAGTGGTTTATTGGAGATAAGAGTCTCCCAGACTTTCCTGCCCAGGCTGGCTTTGAACCATGATCCTCAGATCTCATCCTCCTGAGTAGCTAGGATTATAGGCGTGAGCCACCTGTGCCCAGCTTCTGACTACTTTTTAAAGGAACTTTTTACAATAACAGGATAATGGGCACATTATTCAGTAGAAGGAGCCTCAGTGGCAGTAGAATTGTTCTGACGTTGACTTTTAGAGTGAATTTAAACATGTCACATGCTTTGGTCCTTAACACTTCAAATGGGAGGGTTGAACATCTTGGAAAGATTCTGTTTCACAACATATTCAAGCTGGATGAACTTATGTTACGTATTTTGGGGAGACCCTCAAATAGCCTCAGGTTGACTACCCAGACACAAACTCTGGGTGGGGGATTCATGTGGAAAGTATATTCTCAAACACCCAGGAAATAGCTGACAAATGACAAGTGGGACAAGGAAGAGGAGACATCAGGCAAAAACCCACAGAGGATGCTCAGGTCTCTGTCCTTCAGAGAGTTCTGGAAACAGACTAGTAAATAACCTAGACACCTCTGCTTGGGAGCTGGAGTATTATAATCCCACATCGGTTTTCTTCATTTAAGAGCTGATCCCAGGCACTACCTGCTCTGGGTGGAAGTTAGGAGAGATCAATAGGGAGAATTTGGTTGAAGACACATATACGTCAGCTTTTTGAAAGTGAAGGCACTAAAGGGCTCAAGGGGAATTTGGCAGAGCCTTGAAACCATCCTCAAGGTGAAGCTTCCTCTGTCTAAATGGCACTTACATAGAGTATAATGGGAAAATGGACAAGTAGCCACCCAGAATTTGTAGAACACTGTAATCCATACAGCCATGACAGAGCATGGTAAAGACCATGTGGGAGAACAGGCAGAGGTTGAAGGCAGGAAAAGGCTGGTGGTATGAGGCTTTCAGGAACTAATGAAATGGTAGTGATCCAGGCAACTACAGAGAACAGGATGCCCAAGGAACTAAAGGAAATGCAGTGTAACAAGATCAGTGGAAGGACACGTGGTAAGACAAGGGGCAGGAGGGTGAGTAGGAGAGATTATGAAGTTAATTTTTGAGAAGTCAGCTGTTTATCATCCCTCATTACAAAGGACAGAGCCATTGGACCTGTGATCAGTTTTAAAGAATTAAAGTTTGATAGGTATTAAATTCTTTCTACTCCATTTGCATGGTGGAAGTTAAAGGAATATGTATACACAGGCTAAAATAAAAATGTCTCTGTAGTTTAGCTGGGGAAAAAAGTAAACAAGAAGAGCATCCACAGCTGATTGTGTTAATAATGCTGTGGGTTTTTCTCATTTTTGTCCAGTGCACTCTAACATCTATTGAATTAAATCTGTAGATTCTGGTTTGGATTTGTTCTGAAACAGCCTGTTCTAGCACAATTTAATTTCATGGTCAAATGAGGATAATTATTCCAAAAAGCTTTCAGCCATGAGCCTCTTGTGATTTTTTTTTCCCTTTGAGTTGAAAATGTAACCATTTCTAAACCTGTTCAGTGGTTTTTAGGTATCGATATAAGAAACTTTTGCTTGTGCTTACTCTGACTCTTTGTTTTGTTTTTCCACTGGAAAATGCTGAAATTTACTATCTGAAAACAAGAGACCATCCTCAGATGTTTCTGTTAACTTAGGTTAGCATACCATTTTCTCAAGTTTGTTGAAGGTAATACCTTGCCAACCTATGATAAAAATCTTTATCTTTTTTAAGGTTCATTATATGAGGCCTTTAGGTAATAAATCTGCTGTTTGTTTCCCTTATATATATGATCAATTGTAACATCATTATAGTTGCTTTGCATATTTAATAATATATAGAATATTGTAGAATTCTGTAACCCATATAACCCTGATACAGAGCATGGTAAAGACTATGTGGGAAGGCAATTTAATTCAGCCAGAGGTGTGGGCAAGGAAGGGCTCTGAGTTTTTCCAAGCTTCATAGATCTCTATGTTAGGGTCATAATTTAGCACTTTGTGTAGGATTTAAGCAATTATTCTCTAAATTATCAAGATGGAAGCACTTCAGGGTATGATCATTGGAATTTAATATGGACATCGCTACTCTTCATGTTAGATTATTGGTAGAATATGAACCTATCATTGGTGTTAAGTAATGCCCATTAGAGTCTTAGTTAAAATCTTTTCATGAATTTTATGAGTATTTTTTATAATGGAGGTTTGTCTTTGTTCATTTGTTGCTATAGCAGGGTATGGTAATTGTTATAGAAAAGATGTTTGTTTGGGCTCACTATTCTGAAGTCCAGGTACTTGGGATTAGTTGCAACTGAACAGCTTTGTGAGAAGGACTCGCAGTGGGAGGCAGAAGGTAAGAGCCTGTGTGCAGAAAAGCAAGACAGAGCTGAGAATTCTAACTCACCTGTGTGGCAGTCCACTTGCGTAGTTCTGCAGGAGTTGAGCTCACTCAACACTGCAGGAAAGGCATCATTCTATCCACAGGGTAGACCACTCAGGGCTTCAAATGCCTCTTAAACACTCCACCACCTCTGAGCACTGTTACATTGGGGAACAAGTCTCAAAACATCAGTTTCATCAGGGCGACCCATACTCAGATCATAACTAGGGAATTATTTTCCTTCTTGTTTACAAATATTTCCTGCTAGAACTCTAGTTACTAGAATAAAAAACACGCTATCAGTATAAGATTCTTCCTATGTTTCCTCTGTGTGTGTGTGTGTGTGTGTGTGTGTGTGTGTGTGGTGCACGCGCACCAAAACTGGAGCTTAAACTCAGGGACTGGGTGCTTTCCTTTAGCTTTTTTACTCAAGGCTGGAGCTCCACCACTTGAACCACTACTCCACTTTTGTTGTATACTTGGAGATAAGAGCCGGCGCTGGCGGCTCACACTTACCATCCTAGCTACTCAGGGCCTGAGATCTGAGGAGGGCAATTCAAAGCCAGCCCAGGCAGGAATGTCTATGAGACGTTTATCTCCAATTAACCACCAGATAACCAGAAATGGCACTGTGGCTCAAGTGGTAGAGCTCTAGCCTTGAGCTGAAGAGCTGAGGAACAGTGCCCAGGTTCAGAGTTCAAGCTCCAGACCGACAAATAAGAGTCCCACAAAATTTCCTCACTGGGCTAGCTTTGAAAAGTGATTTTCAGAAACAAGGACATAGGATGACCCATTGCAACAAAGATAACCACAGGATGGTATATTGGAAATGAACTTTACAACTATGGGTGGCAGGGGGGCGGGCCACAGGCAGGGGACTATAGGAAAGTGGGAGGTCGGGGAGGGAAAGGATGGTGGAACAACAACAAGGAAGGGAAGGGGTAACAATGCTCGACAGTAATGTACTCATTGCCTTACTCATGTAACTGTAACCCCTCTGTACAACATTTAACAATAAAAAAGAAAAGAGAAGAGAAGAGAAAAGTGATTTTCAGACCTTAGCCTCCTGAGTAGCTAGGATTACAGGCATGAGCCACCAGTGCCCAGCCATCCTTTCTTCTTGTATTCATAGGGGATCCAGGCTGAAAGAAAGAAAGCAGACTTAGACTTTAGAATCACCTCCCTTAGGACACTTCTGCACTTAAATGTTTTAAGTAAGACAGAGCATTTCATTAGTTTTTTTCTTAAAGAATTCCACATGACACAGTTGTTTGGTTACATTATTCAGCCTCCTTTCTCTGAGTTTATAGCATTTTAATTGCTGTTTTAATCTTGTGTTGTATATATAAAGAATCCATAATTCCCTTGGTGGATAGAGCCATAGAAATGAAAAGTGTTATTATTTTACTTTTCTTAGTCTGTTAGGGCTCTGATAGATTTCCTAATTCACTCTTCAAAATCCAATTGCTATATACATTGTGCTCCTTTTACAACATGACTACCATGAGTAGGAGGAGTATGTTAGGGGAGGAAAAACACTGACTGGCAACGAACTGTAACACTGATTGTACAAGCTTTCCGTCCAGCCCATTCTGAGGGCACAATTAAACTAATGGGTGGCATGAAGGGAGTGATAATTTGCTAAAAGGTACTTGGGGAATAGATCATTCAGTCTTTGGAGGCATTTAAGTACACTTGGCAACTTCCCATCATGCTCTCTGACTCCAGTACAAATAAGGGCACAAGCTACAGAGGTATTTGGGGCAGGAAAGGTCCAAGGTGCTGAAGGATAGCAGGGTATTATCCAAACCACTAGATGGAGGTATCTACTTATTTAGGCTGGGCAAGAAGCACATAAAGCAGCTGTCAGAGGGGGGAAAAAAGGTAGCAATGAGGCTAAGTTCCCTACTTCTCAATGCCATGCCTCCACACAAGGGAGATATACTGCTTGTCAACTGCAATTTCAAAAGCAGCCAACAGCTGCTTCCAATCATGCACGTAAGGGAAGGTTCCCATTAGATTTCACACTGGGATCACTGGGGTTGTGTTTGGGAACAGCATTTTTCTGGGGAACCAATGAATACAGAGTGGCTAATTACAATGGAAGATAAGACTTTGGGTTAGGTTTTCTGTCAAACAATGGGGTTATGCTGACCTAATTGTTTCCACCCTGGTTTGTGTACCTTTACAATGAACAGACTAATCTTTGTCAGTCATGGCCACTGATCATGACAATAACTTATGCTTGACAAGCCAGCTCAGCAAGACTAAAGGTCTTAAAGAAAAATGTGTCCAAGAAGCAGACACAATTTCAAGACATAGCCAACGCCAGATGGAAATTCCATCCTTCGGTTAAAATTCTTCTCTAAGACCTTGGCCAACCGGTGAACTTGGCAGTCCCAATGATTATAGCAATTAAGATTTTTTTTAATGTGAGTCACATTATGAGCCAATCTTAGGCCAAATGTTGGCAGACACATCTCCTGTAAAAGGTCAGGGATGTTGTTTCTCATACCAGTGGTAATTCAATTACATCCAGTCTCCGGCATGCAGGTTCCAGCCCCCAGGAGACCTGATGCTCCTACTAGGTCTTTTGTAAACTAAAGAAACCCTGGGCTGCCCATCCTGCTTCAAGCGTCATCTTTGGGGCACTGCAGAGACCACACTTGGTTCTGACATCAACTCCCTGGAAAACTGCTATGCAGATTCATTGGTGAGGACCAGCTTAGCCTCTGTTACAAGAACTCTGGGGGTCTGGCGATATTCTGGTTAGATCTTGAAGTCCAAGCATTTTTCCTTAAAAAGCAAAATTTTTACCATAGCATTTGACATCTAGCATTAAATAGTATGCCTTCTAAGTGCCACTACCAGGCTGGGCACTGGTGGTTATACCTGTAATCCTTGCTACTGAAGAGGCTGAGATCAGAGGATTGAGGTTCAAAGCCAGAATGGGCAGGAAAGTCCATGAGACTCTTATCTCCAATTAACTAGCAAAAAGCCCAAAAATTGGGGATATAGCTGAAGTGGTAGAGTTCTAGCCTTGAGCAAGACTAGGAATTCAATTCCAACTACTGGCATTTTATATATTTATATATACACACATATATATGTACATATATAAATTATTCAAAATATTAAAAATTATAATATTATTATTACAATGCTGCACTCATAATAACAATTCATATACTGTCAAGTTTAAACCTACCAATACACTAAAGAAGGGTAAATTTATATGACAGCAAGTCTATTTCTGAAATAAAATCAAAAGTATAGTTAAAAATAAAGGAAGCAACTTCAAGCTTCCTTTTTTTTCCAATCAAGGATTTTTAAGTCAATTTGTTACAATTTCACTCATAACCATAGAGGAAATAATTTTTTAAAAAATATGCATAGAAGGGGTTGGGAAGGTGGCTTAGTGGTAGAGCGCTTGCCTTGCGTGCATGAGGCCCTGGGTTCGAAGCAAAAAGCAAAAAGCCAGATGTGGCGCTATGGCTCAAGTGGTAGAGCGCTAGCCTTGAGCTGAAGAGCTGAGGGATAGCACTCAGGCCCAGAGTTCAGGCCCACGACCGGACCCCCCCAAAAAATATGCATAGAAAAGTTTGGGAATTTTGTTGTTGTTTAACCCTAATTCCTGCTCCTTCTCCAAAACTATAGCAAAAATAGGTTTGGTAATTTGAACTGAGAGAGGAAGGGAGGTGGGGGCAAGTGGAGGTTATGAGACAGAATATAATGGGTTACAACCTATTGAATTCTGGGAGCCAACTCCTTCTCCATATAACTGTAAGAGAGTCATTTGATGCTCTTTACATCAGATTTTCCATCGAAGCAGATAGAAAAGACAGGCAGTGTATTCCCAGTGAAGCTCGCTGAGGAGAGGGCATGCTGAGGTCCACCATGATGGACCAGCTAGGCTGACTGCAGAGAGGAGAGCAAAATGCCATGTGTCTATTGTTGCCAAATTTGGTGATTTCATAGCATCCTCTTCCTGTCACCAACAGTCATTAAAGCTAGAATGCGTTTCCTGAATGTCCTAATGGAAGAGCAATTCAGATTAGAGCAATTCACTAACTTTGTACCTGAAATGGGACAGGGAGGCATATTTCAAATGACAGATACTAATGTCCTTAGCAGTTAGCTTCAGCGACCATTTCTGAACAAGCTGTTGTGGACTCAGCAGTTAGACCAATCTCTAAGAATCTAGGTGAGAAAGCCAGGCACTTAAGGAGCCTATGGCCCAATCGCTCCCATGAATTGTATGTTATGGCAGGTATGTGATGGGGCTTTCTGTGTGGCCTATGCTGATCTCAATGAGGATTATGAACCAACTGGTGGTACAGAACAAATAAACAGCTTTACCATGACATTAAACCTGCTCTCTGAAGAACATTTTCCAGCAAGGGTTACTGTCAGGGACCACCTGCTCAGGCTGTGGTAGTCACAGCAGGGATCTAGTCCCCAATCAGATGGGAAAAACTAGTTTCTCATTTTCTACTGGTATATATTAAATAGGACATGATGAGGGAACAGGGGTTTTGCCATGACATTTCCACACATGCATATAATGTACTTTGATTATATTTACCCTTTCTATTACTTCTTATCACCCTCCACGTAACCACATCTTATGCCTCTACTTTGTCAGTACAGAAAACCTCTAGAATTCACAATCTCCAATATTCTGTGAAAAGGAGAAATGATTGTCCTTTCAAGAAAAAGTGACACACCCAGGAGCATACCTGTGATCGTATCACTAAGGAGGCTGAGGCGGGAGGACTGAGTCCCAGGCCAGCCTGGGCTACATAGGAAGACCCTGACATAAAAATAACCGAAAAAGAAGCATTCATGTTTTCAATGACTTTCTGAATTTCCGGAACTTTTCAAGTAAAAACCTTAATGTAGCCAGGTGCTACTGGCTCATACCTGTAATCCTAGCTACTCAGGAGGCTGAGACCTGGAGGATCATTCCTGAAGCCAGCCCAGGCAGATAAGTTGACAAGACTCCAGCTCCAAAATAACCAGCAAAATGCTAGATTAGAGGTGGGGCTTAAGTGGCAGAGCACCAGCTGTGAACAAGAAAGCAAAGTGAGAACCTGAGGCTCTGAGTTCAAGCCCCAGTACCAGCATACACACACACACACACACACACACACACACACACACACACACACACACAGAGTAATGCATTGAATTGTGTGCAGTACCTCATCTCTATAATTTCCAGCTACTTTTGTGGAGGCAGACATGAAGAGGACTGTAGTTTGAGGTCAACCTGAGCATTAAAAAAAATTCTCATTTCAACTAATAAGCCACCTTTGTTATCCTAGCTATGCATAAATAGGAAGTGTTAGATCTTGCCCAACTGAGAAATAACTGCATATTTAAAGGAGAAACTTCTGAGAAGATTTATCTTTTGTAGATACCTTAGAAGAAAATCATCTTGATTTGACTTAGAACTGAATTGGTTTCTGAGGCCTATGTTTCAGCTAACCCTTCTGAATGCCTCAATCCTTCCTCCTTCCTTTGTCCCTTTCTAAGAACTTCCCCACTCCATCCTTCTATTTCAACCCATCTGATTAGAACACACAGTCCTCCCTTATTCTGCTTTCACTCCACTCCACCCATTCGCCACCTCAATTCCCAAATGTGCATTTGGTATGACTCTGAGGCATAGAGGATTGAACTGAATTAAAAGAATGGAAGCATAAAGGAGTTCTAATACTCTTTGTATCAAATGAATTTCCCTCATGCAAATTCAGTATTAAATGTAGATTACAGCCAAAATGGTTCTTAGGGGAATAGCAGAAAGATATCAGGTTTTAAGAAGACTGCTAATCGAAAGGACAAGCTGGCTAAAAAGCTTTTAATAAACATTTATTTTCCATGGCTTAAAAAAATAAGGCCACTGGAGCAGTGGGCAGAGGAGGCACATGGAAATGATTTGGCAAGAGCAATAGCCTTTGTTGAAAATACCGAGATTGATTAGTTTTGTTTGTGATATTTAAAGACCTGCTTACCTTTTTCCCTGACACATGCGAGGCACTTGCTTGATCAATTACATCTGTAACCACAGTCTCCAAGGAAAGGATTCTTTCAGCAGGACTTGAATTCATAGTGGCTGGTATTCTACATGGAGAGCATTGCTGTTACCTAGAGTTAAATTTGTTTAAGCACTTGCTTGTTGTGTTTAAAAACTTCACCTTGAAGTTACATTGTATCATCATTTACATTCTAGCCTTGCTGATATTACTTGACATTTTTCCACTCTCTTTTATGTCTTGTCTTTTCTGGGCCATTTTCTTATAGGATAGAATGTCCTTAAAATTTCACTCACAGAGCCTGTTCTCATCCAGTTTGGGACCATAAACATTTCACTTATCAAAAGTGCTATGTTAGCTGGGTGCAGATGGCCCATATATATAATCCCAGCTACTTAGAAGGCTGTGACCTGGAAAATTGAGGTTTGAACCCAACCAGATAGAACAATTTGTGACTCCATTTCCAGTTGATCATCAAAATGCTGCACTCGAGATGTGGCATAAGTAGTAAAGATCCAGCCATGAGCATGAAATCAAAAAGCATGAAACCCTGAATTCAAGTCTTTGTGACTAGAGTGAAGGATGGAGGAAGAGGAGGAGAGAGAGGCAGACAGACAGAGATCCAGAGAGACAGAGACAGAAAAAGAGAGAGATGAAGAGATACATATTTATGTAAATGTCTGATTACTTCAAGCAGAACAACATGGTAAACAGAGCATCTCCTAGGGCCTCAGAGATCTAAATTCTAGTTCTGGTACTTCTTGTGCATTAATCTTATTGATCTTCACTTTTTTCACATACAAAGCCAAGAAGATGCCTGGACAAAGTTTCCAAAGTCATCTGTGGAAAAATATGTATGGCTTTTTTGTGCCATATTCTTAGTTTCTATAATAGGTATATTCTGCAATTATTCTGAATATCATAAATGCAACTCACTGGGTTGTGTTTGAAGCAGGGATATTTGTTTTCTCTTCACTCCACCAATCCATGTACACCCTCTCACTCTTAGGTATCATAACAACAAAATCCCTTTTTATGCCAGAATCTGCAGATATCCGTTGTGGAAAATAAAAAAATAAACAACCACTTCAACTTTTGATAGTGTTTATCTTTTTATATTGGCAAGATTTTTCTAGTTGCTCATTTATAATGTTTACCTAAATTTCTTGACATCCTGTCATCAACAATGAGAGGCCAAAATAGTTATTTACTCTAAAGTAGTAGTGAACTACGCTAAGTTTTGCATCTCCATGCCACTGAAATTATGTTTTAGAGGTAAAGAAAGAGAAAACTTCCCTTTGCAATTAGTCCTCATCATTCAGAACCTGGATTTTTATGCTATCTCTTTGACTATAGGGCTCTAGTCTAAGTTCTTTAAAAAATACTTGATAGGTTAAAATCTTTCCTATACTCCATTTTTATTAGAAAAAAATAATTTATATCACTTCTGAGAACCCTACAGCCAGAGATCTCCATCTGGCCTTGATCTTGGCCCATGTTAGGTCAGGCAGCAATAGAAGGGAGAACACCTGAAGATCACTAAGCTTCTGCCATAGAACAATGTAGGCAGCCAGAGCAGAGAGAAATGTATGATGCCCAGAAAACTCAGTGGCAAGGCCCCATCAGGAAATTGAGTAGCAACAAAGGATTCCTTGGGAGGTGATGGTGTTGGCCACAGAAACTGAGATTCATGACTAGAACTCTGTGCCTATGGCATATGGCTACAACTGAGCTGTAACAGGAGAAAACAAAGAAATAAGAATCTAGTTTGTGAAAATGTAGTATCAGGCTGGAATTTACTCACAGGGACTAAGAAATAATCCAGTTGACTTGAACTGGTGATCAAAGTCAGAGCAAAAATAGTACAAAGAACAAAGCTGGGTTTATGCTAGTTTTTCTTCATTGTTAACTTGGATTTGTGTGTCTTTATTGACAGAGCATTATTTTAGGCTTAGAAATAGGAGACAGGATCATCTGTTCCACAAATATTTCCCCTAAATAATGACCTAGACTCGCCTGAATTACTACTGCTCTATCTTTCCCTTATATTTGAATTATAACAGATAGGTATGATGACACTGGAAAATGCTGAGACTAGAAAAGCCAAAAAGTAAAATGATGAATATCTTGAAAAATGGTTGTTGTTGACCATAGGTTAAACATCCTTACTATGAAAATCTAAACTTCAAAATGCTCCACAATCCGAAGTTCATGAGTGACTCATGAAAACACACATAGGAAATTCCACAACCTATCTCAAGGCAGTTCAAAACACAGCCCCACACAAATACTGAGGAAAGCTATTTTCAGTTTGTCGGTACAAGTTGTATATGGAACAGGAATGGATTTCATGCTTAGATTTGAATCCTATCCCCAAGAGATCTTACTATATATATGAAAATTTTCTAGAATCAGAAATGCTCTGGTTGCAAGTATTCCGTTTTAAAATTTTTTATTTTTTGAATTTCAGACAGTTATACAGGGTATCCCCACACCCCTTCTTATTTTTTCCTCCCCCCAGACTCATCTCAAGTTTTTAAAATAAGGGACACTCTTATCTGCATTGTAGAAATCCAATGAAGTTTCTCTGTTCATGTCAACAAACATGTATGTGGGGGAATGGCAGAAGGGGTGACATTGATCAAAATACATTATACTCATAAATTGATACGTTGCATTAAAAGCCCTTTGTACAGCTACTTAAAGATTATAAAAACTATTAAACAGCTATTAACAATTGAAAAAGTGCAAGAGCCCTTTGACAACAGCTCAAAACAGTTTTAGCCTTCATGATTCTCTTCTGTCTAGCAATGAATCTCAATCTCAGACAGATACTGAAGGACATTTCCCTGGTCAATGGTTCTAAATTCAGCAAAGAGCAACTTTGCTTCCAATTTGCCTCACTTTTTCATCAAATGAGAATTTGAGAAGTTGTGGGGCTTATTCTTGTGATGCTGAATATTTACTGGACCCATTAGAAAGATTAACACAGGGGAGTCACTGCCTTGGAATAGCTCATACTTTATAAGGTTGGACATACAGAACATGTCTTCTCCCATCTGTTCCCAACCTCAACACCAGTACTTCACCCAAATCAGTATACCCAGCTTTGCAGAGAGGATTTGCTCTGAGTTTTTCTATTATCTAATGTAAGCAATTAACAAGTAGGGAGATACAGATCCACATCAAGAAGGAGCATTCTGGATAGAAAGATTTGGTTTCAATATTAAAATTCAGTGTTGTGAGATAAGAACATTGCAGCACAGTACATTTTGTCAGAGCAGAAGAGCAGGCCTCCCAGGAAATTGAAAGTTGTCTGACTTTTGCTCATTTTCCTCTCTTTGTGGCTGCTTGCTCTCTCTCAGCAACTAATTTTTTCCATGAAAAAAACTATTAAGGTCATTGTGACATCAGTATACTGCGAAGTGCAGGAGAAAAGAGAAATACATTGGGGAAAAAATCATAATCAAGTCACATCAAAGGAACTCTTACATAACCATTTTTTCTGTGATATTTTATAAGGAAGATTCAAAAGAAAAGAAAAATCTAGACTTCACACTGATAAATAAGGTACATTTTGCCATTTGTATTTCTTTAGTGAATTTTAAATTATTTTACAACTGAAAAGTCAAAGCACTGTTATTTGATCATTTACACAACATACCATGAAATACAAAGTACCTAAATTCATTTCATATATCAAATATATCACTCTTTAATACATGCACCACTGGAAACCAAAAGATTTTATCCTCTGAAGTCATTTTTTTCTGTCCCTACAGACTGTTGTGTTGAAAGATAACAATATGAAATAACCATTCTCTGATTTGCATAAAATCATGAACAGGAAACTAATGTGTGCTCTGGTCTCCAAAGATAAATGTCATAGATCTTTTCTTTAAGGAAGGAGACATGAGTGCAATAAAGGGTGGAATTGAAGAGACCACATGCATGGAGGTAGCTCCATATCCATGAGTTCTCCCTGTCTCTGTGCATTCAGACAACTAGGGCATCAAAGATAACTGAAAACAAAATTCATCCGTATTGAACATATATAGACTTCTTTCTTCTGATTCCCTAACCAATATAGTCTGACAGCTACTCATATTTATGTGATGTTCTGTTACATGTCATCTAAATGTAATTTAAATATCTAAGAGGGTGTGCATAAATAATATTTGAATAGTATGAGCATCTACAGATTCAAGTATCTAAGAGAGATCCTAGAACAAATCCACTTTGGACACTCAGAAGCAACTATGTAAATACCCATAATATCATAAGATTTAAGTCCCTACATTAGGCAAAGCTATTTTTATCTCCTTTAATTTTTATAATCCTCAGAAATAAGTTAATTGTTTTTTATTTAAACCAAAGAAGAGCTATTTAGCAAGATGGAATAAATTTCCTGGTTTCCCAGTTAGGCAACGGTAGAAATGAAATTTGTGTCTCTATGATTGCATGCCCAATAATCCATACCACTCAGCCAAGCAATGTGGCCGAGAGGAGATAGTGTGAATTGACGAACTAAAATAAAGAAGAGCCTTAACAGCAGTCATTATGATTTTCCCCCAATTTATTATTGGAATGATGAAGCTGATGTCTCCCTGTCTCCTCTCATTTCAGCATTTAATCTTTTTGTGTGTCTCCTGCAGACTCAAGGGCTTCAAACCCAGCAGCAGCCTATGCCTTCAATGGGTTATGTTAGGCAGGCTAGAGAGCCTTATTATATATCAATCTAAAAAACAATGAGTGAAAAACAGTGCTCAAATAGTGCAAAAGACCAGATCTATCAGTTCACTTAAACAATGAATATTTAGTAAGGAAAAGAAACAAAGCCAACCCCCTTGCTGACTTCTCTGTAAACTCGAGATCTAACATGCTGGGGTAGGAAGTAACCCTGATGATATGCATAAGTTGCTAGACTAACTCAGCCTTTCACTTTCTGTCAGGAATGATGGGAAAGATCATCTATACAATGTGACTCAGCTCACTTACTATTATGTCAAACATAGCCAACTGGTAATGAACCTTTATGCAAATATTGGATCATTAGCTTTTAGAAAAAGGCAAAATATTATTAAAATATTTTAATAGATAACATGAACTATAGTATAAGTGTTACTTTATACTATAGTATAAAAGTATATCTGCATGTACTATATTTATCTTTTCATGTTAAATTTGAATTGTGTGTGTATGTGTGTGTATGTGTGTCTGTGTGTCTGTGTGTGTCTGTGTGTGTGTTACAGAGGATTGAATCCAGGGTCTTGTACATACTATATAAGCACTCTATCACTGAGTTACATCCTTATCCCTAAATTTGTTTAAAAAGATAAATATTATCATGAATATGATGAAAACTCGTAGTTGGGCTTCCTTTGCCCAAAGTACTTTGGGCAAATGAAAATCTGACCATGCTAGGGTCTGAACTCTGGGCCTTTCACTTGCAAAGTAAGTATACTACTGCTGAGCCATGGCTCTAACCCCACAAAATAATGTTTTATCCTGACTTTAATTTAAGGATGCTCAAAGCTAGTGCTAGTTGGGGGAAGCACATTCTCTTTCCCCATCTCCATTAAATATTCTCTTTGGTGCAGGAGTAATGGAATAAATCAAGCTTTTCTCACTGCAGCTTCTGCAGAGCTTAGGACCTGCACTTTCCAAGGACAGGGGTGCACCTGCCTCAGCCTAACTATGTAACCTTGAGTCACGCACGCATATGCTTAAGTAGCACTGCATGTGTCTTTGAGACAGACTGAGCATGTGTGGCCTTTTGTGGCCATCTTTAGCCTGATGTTGCTTTTATCTAGAATAGTGTGAACAGATACCACTGAAGGACAGGGCATAGGGGATAATACCACTGATGGACAGTGTGCCACCACTGGAAGGCAGGATACAATGTGATGCTGCTGTTGGGGAACAGATGGAAAGGTTGTGCTGGTGGACAGGATGTGAACCTGGGAGCAGAATGAAGCTGGTACAGCTGTACATAGTCTAAGTCATTTCTGGGATGAGCCAGTGAACAGCATGCTGTTATACTATCGGCTGCTTCTGCCATTACTGCTAGTGATGGAATCTATGGACAGAGAGTTTTTGAATAAATACAACTTCTATTCCATGTTACCTGTCATCTACCTGTGGCCTCTCTGAATCAAATCAACCTGAGAATCCCTGCATCACAGCCTTCCATACCAGGATTCTATCATAGGTTTTGATTTAGCTGTGTCTCTTCTTTTGATTTATGGTAATCATAACCTCCTTGAATGAAAAGCCATCCATCTGTCTTCTATTTCTTCACTCCAATATAAAACTCTTACTAGAATCCTCAACTTCTAAGCTACTCTCTTTCTGTCAGGATGTGACAGAAATACTGGATGGATGCAGATCTTCAGCTGAACTGGAGCAGAGGAATAGATGAGCACCAGCAAACACTTTCCCATTGTTCCAGCGGGGTCAAGCAATGCCACTGAGAACTCACCATCACTCAGCTCACACTGCCCAAGTTGCTTGACCATCCTACTCTGTTCCTTTGGTCAATTCAACCTGTTTCAACCACGAGGATTATTTCTGACCTCTTCCACATCCTTCAAACTTGAGTGCTCCACTTCCTCACCTTCCCCAAATACCTTTAGCTACAGAATCAGACTAGAATCCCTCAGCTTTCCACCACCAAACCTCCAAATTTACCTCCACATCCGTCCCTCATCACCTGACAGCTACGACATATCCTTCCACTCCAGCCCAGTCCTCCCAGCTGGCTGTATTTTGGACCTCTTTCTTGCCATTTTATAAAACCTAAGCCATGCCTTATCCTTCTGCCAATTTGTAGAAGAACTCTGATCCTCTGATTTTGGCCTCTGAGTAGCAAGGATTACAGGCATGAGCCATCAACTCCCTGCTCCTAAAGAGTTTTTGTAATTTATAAAGTACATGAATGGCATAAAATTTAAGGATTGAACATGTGTGAACCTATCACCTATTAAAAATATATTTGTGTAACCTTTGAAATCCCTTTCCAGCTTTCCTAGGCCCATCTTACTTCTTTCTACAGTAATAAATTTTGTTCTAGATTTTGTGTTCTCTATTCTTCCATCAATTTTTGTTTTATCATGTACTCTTATCCCCAAGGGACTAATTGCTGAATTTAGCATTTTTATTGAATTTTGTTGAAATGAAATTATATTACAATATTGTTTTCCTAATTTGATATTTCCTCTCTCATTTCCTCTCTTAATTTGCTTCTCACTCTCACCACTTTTCTTTTTTGATATAACTCCTTTCTTTACCTGTATATAGTAATAATGTATTTTCCTTATTTATGTATCCTAATGTTGATTTTTAGAACTTTGTTATTTCGGTTCATTTGTTAGTAAAAACAGTCTCTGAGCATTCCTACAATATTATCTTTAGTAAATGCATAGGCACACTCTAGGCCATGCATTCATTTGAAGTTGCAGAGCTATGAAGTTGGAGTTTTTCTAAATTTACCTAATATTTTCAAATTGTTTTCTAAAGTCTAACAATTTACACTTCACCATTCAAGAATAACAGCTTCCTTTGCCCCATAAGATTACCAAACATGGTTTAATCCATGTTTTCAGGTTTGGTCACAGATAATAATAGATTAGCATTTCAATGAGGTCTTAATTTGTACCTACTTGGTATATAGTGTGTTCTTTTGTAAAAAAAATTATATTTTTATGTTTGACCTGGGTACTTCAAGTCAGCACTAAAATTCACACACAGTAGGGGCTAACAGAAAGAAACCTTTCCTACCTCAAACTTTAGGAAGCCTGGGGTTGACCTCCTGGTAGACATTAACCCTTTCTCATCACATAATCCTGTAGGGTTGTTGACTATTTAACAATAACTCATCTCTATCATGAGAAATAAAGAATCTTCAGATTCAAAATTGAGTCTTCTATTTCTTCCACATACTTGTTAAAATTTGTGTAATGTATTTTATGTGCCATAACAAGAATGCACCACAAAAATAAATACATATTCAAGAGACTTGGAAAATGTAAAGCTCTAGTCAAAGGGAAAATACAAAGCATAATTTTAGCACAAAGAATTGTCCATTTGGAAGATATTATTCTTCCTGCACTGTAATTAGAAAACAAAACCAGAGAAGAAAATGTTTGTGTTCACCCTCTTATTCATTTGCCCATAAATGCACTTTGAGCACATGGATTAACTCTTGTATGTACACTGGATTAACTTTTGAATTAATCTCTTTGATTTACCTTGTAGGCAGAAGGGGAAAAAAATTACTGGGAAGGAAGGGTCTCAATGTTGTTTTAGCATAGTAAAGAGAAAAACTCTCAAATCCTTTGAAGTGAAATATAAATAAAATGTGTTAAAACTTAATTTTGAATTGGAATGTAAATAAAATATATTAAATCTAAAGAATTATGTAATGAAAGCGTTATTTAAACTATCTCTATGTCAACTTAAATATTATTGTTTTCCTAATAAACTACAAAAGGGTTCAGGAAAGGTTGGCAAGAATCAAAAGCTCTTGTTACTTAAACCTAGTGCTCTTCCTCCCTCATTATACATAATTGCCTGTCTTCCTGCCCACAATCTTATCATTGTCAAGAATAAGTTTCTTCCCTTCCCTTCAAATTAGAAAAATGTATATACAAGATGCAGGGCACTGGAATCAAACACAGTGAAAACAGGGTTTATACTATGGGGGAAGAACATACAAAAGAAATTTTAAAAAAATCACACAGTACATTAAAATCAACAGCAACAAAGATAAAACCTCTTGTGTCCTTATCTTGGGCTTCATTTCTCTTAACATCATCTTATATGGTCATATGTACATAGCTTTTGACCTTTTCTGACATATACTAGTTATTGCAAATAAGGGAAATCATGGATACAGGTTGACCCATTGTAACAATGAGATGTGCAAGACACTATGCTGAAAATGAGCTTTACAGCTTGGGCAGAGGGAGGGAACAGTTGGGGAGGTAAGGAGGGAAAAGATGATAGGGGAAAAACAAAGGAGGGGGTAACAATGCTCCATAGGAAGTGTACTCATTACCTTCCTCATGTAACTGTAACTCCTTTATACAGTATCTTTACAATAAATATATATATATATATGAATACGTTTCTATGTAAGAGATATTGGACAAATAAATTCTATGGGAAAATCTTCACAAAAGAATAAAACGTGGTAATTTCTGTCTAAGAAATTCATAGATAGTCAAGGAGATAAGGCTTCACAGGGGGGAAAACTATTATACCAGGCATAATGTGATAAATTCTAAATCAATGGCATAAATGCTAATACAGTAGTGATAGGGATGAAATATGGAATGAGCTGAATTGGGTAGTTGGTAATTGTGAGTGCCAAAGCAAATATTTTGGGCTTGATCCTGTGGACAAGGGAGACCACAGGGGACTTCTGAATTGCCCAATGATGTGATAAGAATGATATTTATGTAGACAAATACAAAGGGAAGGGAAACAGGTAGCAGACAGACCTGTTGACAATGTGTGGTTATTACCCAGATAGGAAATGCACACTTGATTTATACGTTTGACTATTTTAGCCACCAATCAAGATAAAAACAATAGACACCTACTATGGTTTCCATGTGTCTCCCAAAAGTTCATGTGCTGGGATCTTCATTTTTCAGTGTGTTGTTGTTGGATGGGTCCGTTGAGAGATGGTTAGGTCCCTAAGGAAAATTAATACTTTTGTCATTGGAGTGAGTGCTTGCTCTTGCAGGACTGGCTTAGTTACTTCAAGAGAGCTCCCTTTGTTGTAAGGGTATGGGGGTGGGAAGCTGCCCTTTGTATTTGTGTCTCCTGCATTGCTTTGCTGCTTTCTACCATGACAGAAGCAGCATGGGGTCTTGGCTGGTTGCTGATAGATTTTCACCTTCTCAGCCTCCAGAACCAAAACCAAAATAAGCCTCTCCTACATAAACTACTCAGCCTCAGGTATTCCATTAAAGAATCAAAAAGCAGACTAAAATAGAGCTAAATGAAGGGACAGAAGAATCCTCAGAACTCTGACCTGGAAGGAACCTTCATATCAGCATGGCTTCATTGAAGTCCCTATGTGCCATCTCTTCCCCCTTCGGAAAAATAAAATATTTACAATATGAGCAAAATAACCATTTCTTGCTCGAAGGAAGCAAAATGAAAACCCATTTCTTGCTTAAAAGGCCTCTTTTATACTGTCCCCAAATCCAGAGGGTAAAGTTAAATAGATGTCTTCAGAATACACAAACTATCTTAAATACTGTGTTAAGAGATTCCTCCTTTAATTTCTAAAAAGCAGTACCATTTATTGGCATTGGCACAGAGGTCACCTGGCCTTCACATGAGCTCTCCAATGCATCATAATTAAGGTCATTGTAGGTTTAAATTGCCTGAAGGTTGTGCTTTGCCAAAGCCATTTTTGAAGGAGTCCTTGCAATCAAATAGTACTTGTGTTCCTTAATAACTATAAATGTAGCATAATGCCTTGTCAGTGGCTGTCCTGATCTGAAATTAACATTTTCTAGTCATAAAGAGCCATCTCTACCACAGGACTGCAGCAGAATTTCTGGATAAAAACAAATATTCGCTATAACAACTTTTACTTCTGTGACATTTTAAATAGAGAAAAATAAGCCTGCCTGACCTTTCAGCCCGCACAAATAAGATGCCAATTGCTAGATTCACATGGTGAACTGCAAGGCAGAAAATGAGATCCAGCTTTGCAATCAAAATGTAAGTCCATAATGGGGATGGCTCCAATCAAGCCTTGCAAAGTTCACTGTCTAGTTCCTATCGATTGACTTTGTCATAGGTAGGTCTCCAGTTAAAATACCACACTATTTCTGCATGCTACATAGAGCATAAGGAAGTAGTCCTTGCTTTCATTCAATTAGCCTCCTTCTCCAGTGTCCCAAAGAGTGTCATTAATAGCATTTGCATTGGCTTAAGTATTCTAAGGTGCTTTGAGATGTATCACCTTGGTTCCCGATCTTTTGGGAACTGCCATCCCTTCAACCTCCAGAAGGTCTCCAACCCATTTGATCCCTTAAAATCTCCTGAGTATTTTCTCTGACCTGCAGATCACCTTCCCCTGTGTTCCCCTCAATTATTTTGTTCGCTGAAGTCATCGAGGGAGATCCCACTCTGTAGAAAGCTGCATCAGCCACTTCCTGAAGCTACTTGGTCCTTCCTTGCTTGGCTTTGCCCCTGGCTCCTAGCATCTATCTTCATCTCCTGTCAATCAAGCCATACCTTCCCATGGCCTTCCTACTTATGGGACACATCAAGCTCCTGCTTGGGTTGGGCCTACAGCTCCCTTTTTGTATCTTCACATGATTGGCATGGCCTTTCATTCAGACATGATCTCTAATGTCCACTATGCAGCCCTTCCCTAACCACTCAGCTGACTCTACTCTACCACCACTACCACCCCTCATTCATTCTGCTTGCTTTCCTTCATTGAAGAAAGGAAACATATTTGTTCATGGCTTCTCCTTCACCACCTTGCAGCTGCCTTGAAATAAATATCACTCATACTCTTGATCACTGCTTACTCTCCAGTGCTAGAATCATGTCTGGGTGAAGTAGGCCTCGGTGGCAAGGTAGGTCTGTTAGATGGCCATGAAAATCCTGATTCAATATAACATTTCCTTCTTGACTATTGAAGGTAGACTCATAAACCTCCTTTAGCCCCTGCTTTGTGGCCAGGGTTGTAGACATCATAGTCATATTTTAAATTTTTAGACAAATGTGACAAATGTACTGTGAAGACCAGGCACCAATGCTACCACCTATAATCATAGCTACTCAGGAGGTTGAGATCTGAGGATCACAATTTAAAGCCAGCCACGCCAGGAAAATCTGTGAGACTCTCATCTTCACTTAACTGCCAAAAAATAAAAGCTTCAAGTAGAGCTGTGGGTTAAATGGTAGAGCACTAGTCTTGAGCTAAACCTCAGGGACAGTGCTCAGGTCCTAAATTCAAGCCCCAAGACCAGCACCAAAAAGAAAAATCAAAAGTACTGTGGGTACTGTGTGGAAGAATACAGTTCTAAATAAATCTATACAGTTCACATAAAAATTCTATGTATACTTAATTTAAGCAGTAATAGTAGCATACTAAATAAAAGAGGAACATATCACATCAGATATGACTTCACTTTGTAATTAAATACTCCAAGCATGTAATTTTTATTTATCAGATTTTCTACAGGATCTCCTTCCCCTACTCTCTCTCCACAATGCATTAAAATGTCTCAAATTTCCTTGTAAAGGAATGTAAAAGAATGTAGAGGTTTTCTTTAATCCACTCACAAAAATAAATCTGATTGATCTACCATCAGAAATACTCAAAAATATTATTTCATATCTTTATATGTGGGTCTATTTTCAAGTACAGAAGGAACAGCTACTTAGTGCATGAAGCAATGTGATACAATAGAAGATACTAGAATGGATGTTTGGTTTAAAGATGAGCTCTGCCACCTGCAGGTTTTCATTTAATCTCTCCAAGCCTCAGGCTCTATGTGGAAAATAGAAAAGAGAAATAATAAATAATTTGCTGAGTTAATTCCATAATGAAGTAGAATGATTGTATAAAATGGATTTGTAAATTAAATGAATTTGTAAATACAAGGAATATCATCATCATCATCATCACCACCACTACCATCACCATCATCTCTTTGATCCAGATCAGATATTATTGATTTCTTTGTTAGTGTATGTAATTTCTCTTCCTCCTGAAAAAATGACAAAAATAAATGAAGTAGTTGAGCTAAGCATCCCAGAGCATGGATATTGAAATCACACAGATGTGTATACAGCCCAGCTGTGTTCCCGTTACTAGTTAGTAAATTTCTTTCCAGTTACCAAATTTCCTCCCTGAACAAAAATGAAGAAGAACTTCATTATCCCCCCCCCAACATCAGGAAATAAGGATTAAATGGTAAGTTTCCAGAAAAAAACATAATATGGTATCTGAATGTAATTGGCAGTCAACTAGCATTTTTGCTACTGAATTCTCCAGATTGAAAAATTTGGAAAGGCATGCTGTTTTATAAAGAACACATATTATATTTTAGGTGCTAGTGGTAGCTCATGCCTATAATCCCAGCTACTCAGGAGTCTGAGATCAGAGATTTGAAGCCACTTGGGCAGAAAACTCCAATAGACCTTGTCTTCAATTGACCAGCAAACTCTCAGACTGGACACATGGCTCAAATGATACAGCAGGCATACTGAGTGAGAGCAAGGCCCTGAGCTCAAGCCCTGATACAAGCACTCACATATATATATATATAATGTTTATATTATATTATATACATAGTGATCCACAGTAAATGAATCCCTTTTAAATCCTCTTAAGATAATGCATCTGGGGGCTGGGGGTTTAGCCCAGCGGTAGGGCGCCCACCCAGCGCACGCAAGGCCCTGGGTTTGGTCCTCAGCCCTGGAAAAAAAAAAGATAATGCATCTGAAAGGTGTATCTTCTGTCCAAAATAACAATTCAGAAGTAATGATGTTATTATATACTCACTCTAAATTTTCTACCAAGATCATAAACTTCTTGAAGTATTGTTCATTTCCAAAACCATTCCACTATTCTCTGTGTTGGAGCTCATGCTTTCCCTCCTCAGTGTCCTTATCATGAAGGGCTCTTTCTTCACTCACTCACCAATTTAGCTTTCTAGAGCAGGGCAGCAGGTGGGGAAAGATGCAGCCTTGGCTCCTGCATGATTGGCCATCATAACCTGCATTTTGCACAGGCTGAATGTGAACAGATTATTCGCTTATTGTGCAATGCTTTCACTGTAATATATAATGTGAAGTTACCACCTTAGTCATTTCTAAGTAGGCAATTTAGTGGCAATATACAAGCAGCCATTCCCTCTATCCATCTCGCAGAGCTGTTTATTTTAAATTTCCCCAAATAAAACTCTGCAAACATGGAAAAATAACTCACCAGCCACTAGAACTTTTATGTTATATTATTTATTTAATTTGGTGTGTGTGTGTGTGTGTGTGTGTGTGTGTGTGTGTGTGTGTGTGTGTGTGTGTGTGTGTGTGCTGGTACTGGGGCTTGAACTCAGGGCCTTGCAGTCTTACTTGGCTCTTTCACTCAAGTCTGTCATTCTACCACTTGAGCCATACATATACTCTGACATTTTACTGGGTAACTGGAGATTAAGAGTCCCATGGATTTGTCTGCCTGAGCTGGTTTCAACTTGGATCATCAGGTCTTAGCCTCCTGCCTGGCTAGGGATTAGATAGATGAGCCACCAGTGCTAACTTGTGTTTTTATTTTTATTTGAAGATATTTTCTAATTTTCCTTATGATTTCTTTTCTGGGCAGTTAGTATTTAAGGGTAGGTTGTTCAATTTCCACATATCTGTAAATTTCCCAGTTTTCTTTCTGCTGTTGATTTCTCATTGTAACCAAATGAATGATTGCAATATGCTGGTTTGGATCATGATGCTGTGCTTATGTAAGATGTTGCTAGAGAAAGCTGAGTCAACACGGGAACACCACATACTAACCCTTCTAATCCCCATGTGAACCTCAGAGTATTTATAAATGAAAAATTCTTCTAAAAATATACAAACTGAAATAATGCATATTAAATACATTTTAGTTGTTGTGGGTGTGGGAGACCGTAGGAAGAAGAAAATAAAAGATATTTCAGTATGCTTAAGTACTTCACTGATAATTCTAGAGGGCATATGACAGCTCTTGTTGCTAGATTATTTACACTGTGAAATTATAAACTCTTTAGTAGTCACTTTTAGAGGGATCTAGTGATCTATATTCATGCCTCATCCCTAGAATCAGCAACATGGGGATTCTGGGACCCAAGCCAGGATCCAGTATCACCATTAATCAAATTGTATTTTTGCTCACCAGCCTTACTAGTTCCTTCATTCTCCACTTCTACCCCAAGAGAGCTTGGGTATGATTTGGTATGCCTTTGTGTTACTTTATTAGTCAAAACCAGGTTTCTGCATGTAAAAAATGGAACCACAGAACTTGAGGGTCTGGATATGGTTGGGAAAGATGGGGAAAAATTATGGAAACGGTAACATTGGCCAAGATGGATTGTACTTAGAAACTGATTTTTTTAATTGAAGCCCTGTTATATAACTACTTAAATGTAATTTTTTAATTTTTATTTTTTATTGTGAAAATACTGTACAGAGGGTTTACAATTACATGGGCAAGATAATGAGCACATTTCTTATCAAGCATTATAGCCTCCTCCTTTGTTTCCCCTTCCCATCCCTTCCCATCCTTCCCCCCCAATCCTCCCCGCCCTCCCCACAATCAAAGTTGTAAAGTTCGTTTTTGACATAACGACTTGTACTTCTCATTGTTGCAACGGGTCCACCTGTATCCTTATTAAATGTAATTTTTTAAAGAAAAAGAAAGGAAGGAAGGAAGGGAGGGAGGGAGGGAGGGAGGGAGGGAAAAAGAAAAAGATCTGGTATTTTAACTAGTTATTGCTGTCCTCAAATATGCAATGAAGAGAGCTCAGAAATGACCAGACCATATTTTCTCTCTTCTTGTTGCTAGTTTATGTCTGGAAGAGCAAAAATAGCCAGGAAAATCGTCTGGTTAAAAAGTAAAGAGGAAGAAAGAGAAAAACCAGTGAAATGAGAGAAAAAAGCAAGATGAGAGAATTAATCTACAATAGGAGGGGGAGTAGGGAGAATAAATAGGTAGATGATGTGAGGAAGTGGTTGTAAAAAATTTATATTAGCTGGATGCCAGTGGGTACTCAGGAGGCTGAGATCTGACGATCACAGTTCGAAGCCAGCCCAAGCAGAAAAGTCCATATGAGACTCTTATCTCCAATAAATCACTCCAAAACTAGAAGTGGTGTTGTTACTCAAGTAGTAGAGCACTAGCCTTGGGCATAAAGAGGTCCTGGGACAGCACTCAGGCTCAGAGTTCAAGCCCCACAACTAAAAAAAAAAAAGTTTATATGATATGAAAACATTCTTGAAATACTTTGGATGATGGCATATATTGTAAGGATTTGGGGGAGAGGAGGATAAAGTCCTGTTGTATAGCCCATGCTGGCCTCACAGGTGATTATCTTCCTTCGTCAGCCTCCCAAGTGCCTAAGTTCCATGCCTGGCTGGATGAACATTTTCTAAAGGAAGACCTATTGCCATTTTTTCCTGGTTCAGAATCCTGTGGCCCTTCTGACAACAGGATAAGTAGCTTCCTGGCAGGAAAGGCAGGATATTTTTCTCACTGTTTGGTAAAAAATCAAACATCTGACTTCTGGTTACCTTGCTGCCATATTTAATGTGACGTGTCGCTCTGAGAAGCATGTCTTCTATATTGTTTCCTGCCCATGCTGCCTGCAAACAAAAAGCGATTACAGAAATAGGCAAGCTGATTTGGCACACCCTAGATAATAAAGTTAATTGAGCAATAAGTTAAAACTGTAAAACATAATAAAATGAAGGCGTTATGAAAGGGGAAAGACACATGGATATGAGCAAGAGTCTGCTTTTAAAAATAAAAAAAAAAGATCCATTTTTAAATGCTAATTGCTCTCTCAAATTTTGTTTGAAAACTTTCATTTTTCATTTGGGCAACTGTTGTTTTCCTAGTTTCGCCTCCCATATGATCTTAACGAGAGAAATGAAGCTGCAGATTCATTTATGATAAACATCTGAGGCAAGCATGAGTTTGTGTATGAGAGTAGGAGATAAGTGGGCAGGAATTGTCAGCCCAGAGTGCATTGGCAAGCTGCTCACCACTGTGGGGACCGGAGACAGGACACAGCAGAGGAAGGAAGAGGAAAGCATTTGCCACTGGCCATTCCCCTTCCCCTAGTTCAGAGGTGCCTCTCTGGCTTAATATGCTTGCATTTCTAAATTGCTTTTGAGAAGTCTTGAGGTCAAAAAGAAACGATGGAAGGTAGCAAATGCTGGGGAGACTAGACCTGTGCAAATGAACTGGGCAATGGCATGAGTAGAATTGACAAGGGGGCTGGGAGAGGGAACACAATGCTGTGTAGACTCACTCAGCATTTCAGGGCAGGAGCACTGCAATCTTAGAGGTTCATATTTGGGATTTATATAGAAAAATATGAAATGTTCCCAAATTCACTTTTGTTTATCATTAGATTAAGACTGCTCTGATTATTGTTTAGATTGTGACAGACAATTAAGCAATAATTTTCACAGTGTATTATGTTGTCATTGGCTGCCAGATAACCTGGTGTTAGAATCTATAGCAGAACTCCCAGCCTTGCCTTCGCCAGCATCTTAAAGGTTGCTCTGAACCATGTGTGGAATTGCATTCAACCCATCTTGAGACCAGATAGCTCAGACCCAAATGAAGTTTTAATAACATAAGAAGACAAAAATCGCTGTGTAGGTGTGGGTGATTGACACATCATTCCAGGCTGGGAAGTGATTATGTGAAGGTAACATGAATCTTGGAGGCCCAAAGAAAAAGCATCTGTGGTTAGCTTAATGGCTCCTGTGACTTTTGTACATGTTCTAACTTTCCCAGAATGGGGATGTCTCCTGGGTCAGAAGGAGTGAGTGACAGCACCTTCCTAAAGCTCCTGAGCAAACAAGAAAGCACATAAATACATTGTAACCAGTAACCACATGTGTTAGGCAGAAAGTTATTGTTATTAATTTCCTTTACTTGATCAGATACATTCCTCTCAGATTGGTTGCTTGAACTGCCCCTCAGCTGTTATTCTAATGCAAGCTAGAAGTCTGGGCCTGGGTGGCATGGTGTCTTATTTTTTGTTTTTAATTTCAACACGTTTAATTTTAATACACTGGGCTATGGTAAAACAACAGAAGGATGTAGGCAGTCTTTTGTTATTTATACAGCATGCTAAAAATTGTGTGCTAGACAGAAACTTAAGAAAAGCTGCCCTATAAATTTCAATTAGTCTTAGGATGGTTTTAATATTTAATATGTATCAACAATCACATTTCCATAATCTTCAGCAGAAGTTCAGGAAGAGCATAAAAATATATTAGATTTTTATTTTATTATTTTTCCTTAACTGAAGTCTCTCTCTAAATAGAGCAAGAAATTTTTTCCTATGATACAAAAAAAATCAAGTCTCATTGACCACTGATGTTGCTGAATTGAATCCAAACTTAATGTAAAGCTTCAGTTTATACTAGACTAGAACAATTCAAATTACATCCCAAAAGAATGCATGTAAATGCTTGTATTTTTATTGATGTTGTGATTTTAAAGAAAATTGTTGAGGAGGCACGATTTGCTAATAAAATGTGATATGCCACAGGGAAAAGGTCTATAGAGCAAAATGCTCTAAGACTAGAACATAAAAAAGGTTTAAAATCCTTCATATTCAATTGCACACATAGCTAACTGTTTGCTGACAGCCAGCAGAGATGTATTTTCAATTCAGCATGTGTAGTGTAAGGCAATGCTAGGTCTTGACAGTGTGTGTGTGTGTGTGTGTGTGTGTGTGTGCACGTACATGCATTCATGTGTGTTCATTTGAGTCAATTTCTCATTTTAGCTTTTAGTTTAGTATTATGAATCTAAGTTTAGAAGGACTAGCTTGATTGGCATGAAGGAGAGAAAGAATGGGTACCATTTATTCCCTACCTGAAGGCCCTGCATGAAAGAGTAAAGACTCAAGAGACTCTGAGCTAATTCCAGGAAATACTTAAGGCATTGGCCTTTGCTTATCAATGGTAGGTGTCACTTCCTGACACCAGCAAGCTCTAAAACCAGCTCAGAATCCTTCTCATCTCAGTTACTTCTAGTAGGGCGTAACTATTACAAAGCCATTTTGTTATCTGTGAATTGGGCATCATTGGACTCCAAGAGCTTGAGTGCAGAGTGAGCACCATAAAATTGTGGTATAAAGATCTCTGTGCAGAGTAACCATAGTTTGGGCAAGGGGGACTAAGCCTGGAAGGCACTTGGATATTTGGTGAAGGGTACAGACTCCAGGAGAGGAAAGACTGAGCCTACACTCAGAGGCAGTGGTCTTCTACAGGGTTCACACCTGCATTGCCCTTCAGTGAGAAAACCTGCCCTGAATGAATGGGTGAATGAATGAGTAAATGAAAACCTTATTAAACTTTTGTTTTCAGGCATGATTCCTAGGGGGAAAAATCTTCATCATAATTAGCTTGGTAGGTGATCACAGAAGCCTGGAGCTTTCCCAGAAAGGATTCTGAGTGGTGTAGAAGTGTTTGGCTAAAGGATCATCCCACCCCCTGCCACGTTTAGCACATTGGTTTTCACAGCCCATTTGCTGAATTGTGGTGTGACAGTCTCCCCTGGGGTATGAGGAACATTTAGGAATACAGGCTGCTGAACAAATCAGTTAAGAAAACAAGGATGAAGGAAGGGCTTCTCTTTTTCTGAATTCATTGGGAAATTGAGGTTTTAGACCTCAGATCCAAAGTCCAGGAGTTGCATATGTCAGGTCTGGCCACTTACCATTATATGCTAAATTAAGAGACATGGCGAAGGTCACAGAAAGGAGCTTTATTATGTGGCAGCCACAGGAAGACAGCACTTTAGTACATCTTCAGCCATCTTTGGAGTGATAGACATTTGCCTTAGTTTAAAATGCACAGGGAACTGAGGAGAAGAGTATGCACGACTAAACATTTCTGGTCGCAAGGGTAGCTTGGCTGACTGTTATCCCAGCCTATATCGCTGGAGAGATAAAGAAAAAGTTTCATCACCTGAGAAGGAAGCAGGAGCAAGTCCCCTGGCAACCAATCTCCAGAGACCCTGACCGCTCTCCTTTAAGTCTGTTTCACTTTCCTCTTGCTTCAAAATACTAAGTGAAGTCAGCCTGCCTTTACCCACCAAACACTTATGTCATTCCTGTCCTTTCTCGAGGTGAACTGCAAAACCACTGCAGAAGAGAATGACTCAGATCCAAGGGCACAGATGCAAAGTTAGGAGCATGGTACCTAGCTTTTATCCTGTTTTTACTTAATTCATAGGCCCAGCAAAAGCAGCATTTAGGGCACCTCTTAATCTCCAGACTCTGCTCTGTGCTCTTTTACATGAGAACCATTCTCAGGAACATTCTAGACTTAGAAGTGAATGCTCTCAGCCCAAATAGCTCAACTACTTTCCTCCTATTGACCTCACATAATAATCTCACCCACTGTGGTCTTGGAGTCTTTCAGGACTTTTGGAAATTAGATGCACAGAGTAAAGCTGTCCCTGACTCTAATCTTGGAGCACATGGACATTCTTCTAGAACGTAGGTGCTCAGACACATCTCATGACTCAGTGGGGATGGAACCTTGCTGGGCTCATGAGGGAAATGGATATGATATGGTGCTCACAAGAGAGCTTTCCTGCTCACAAACATTAGAATAGTTTAGGCTCAATATTTCCAGACCTCTGGTTCATTTTCTCCCCACCTTTCATTGACACTGTATTTTAGGTCATTCTTTCAAAGATTCTGAAGAAACACAGTTTAAATTGTTTTTGCCCTAGCTTGGAAAATAAATGGATAAAATTCCAGTATGAGTGATAATCAAATTTTGTAACAAGAACACAAATTATTACCTATGGACCTAAATAACCCAAACTATTCAAGTGGGATCTGGAGTGCTCTGTAGATGTTCTAAACTTTCCAAACATTTGGAAATTGGTATTTTGTGGATTAAATTAGCCTCTCATAATATTCATCTATTTGGAGACACTTTGGGCAGGAGAACCACTCAGAAATACAGAACATGCCAAATAATTATGCTCTTCCCATTCTGCTCCCTTTTCCTGTTTAGCCTCCTGTGATTTGATAGTTCAGATGCTCCAGGCCCAGAGATTTTTATCTTGTCTTTCAAACTGTAGATGCTGTACTAAATTCAATCATTAAGATGCTGCACAGAGCTGGGCGCCGGTGGCTCACACCTGTAATCCTAGCTACTCAGGAGGCTGAGATCTGAGGATTGTGGTTCAAAGCCAGCCCGGGCTAGAAAGTCCATGAGACTCTTATCTCCAATAAACCACCAGAAAACTGGAAGTGACACTGTGGCTCAGGTGGTAGAGCACTCACCTTGAGCTGAAGAGCTGAGGGACAGCACCCAAGCTCAGAGTTCAAATCCCACGACCGACAAAAAAATACAAAGCTGCCCAGAAATGCCTTGGCTTTAAAAGTATAAAACAAGATATGAGCATGCACAAGTGTGCTCACACACACACACATACACAAACACACACACACACACACACACACACACTCACACACCCCACACATGACACTTTCCTGGTCTGTCATAAAACTCATTCAAACTAGGCCTATATTGAAGGTTCTGATTCTACTACAACCATGAAAAATATTCCATTAATCTTGGTGGGTTTTTTTGGTTGTTGTTGTTAATGTAGTAACAATTTCTACCAATAGTCTTCTTACTTGAGAATTTGAATTATAGTTACCACACTATGTCAACTAGAAGTCACTGCTATATTTCCTCCTAGATTCTCTTCTCCATTATAATAAACATTTTATTATTAAAATATGAAAACTTATATGAGTGCTATAGAAAAGAGTGAGTTTTGGAGAAATGCTTCTTGTCCTGTCTGTTTTCTAAACAAGGGTATAATCATTATGAGTGTTAAGGGCAAAAGAAAATGGGTGCTGATGGCTCACATCTGTAATTCTAACTACTGAGGAGGCTGAGATCTGAGGATCATGGTTTGAAGCCAGCCCAGGTAGGAAAGTCTGTGAGACTCTTATCTCCAATGAACCACCAAAAAACCACAAATGGAGATGTGGCTCAAGCAGTTAAGCACTAGCCTTGAGCAAGACAGCTCAGGAACCATACCCAGACCTCAGGACCAGCAAAATGAAAAAGAGTGAATGAAGATGGACATTGTAATACTTCTAACACCACTCTTTTTCTCAGAATTGCTTTTTCTATTCAAAGTCTTATATGCTTTCCTATAAATTTTTGGATTTATATTTTATTTGCATTTTCTATTGTCTTCTTCAATTTCTTTCTTCAAGTTTTTATAGTTTTTATTGTAGAAGTCTTTAACCTCCTACTTAAATTTATACCTGGGCATTTTATTTTTTCTAGTTTTTCTAAATTTTATTATATTGTAAAGTACAGTGGGGTTATAATTCTATGAATAAAGTAATGAGTATATATCTTGTCAAACACTGTTATTACCTTCTTTGTTTTTCTTCTATTATTCCTTTCCTCCCCCACTTCCCTCACTCCTATCCCCTGTCAGAGTTACGAAGTTCATTTTCAACATAGTGTCTTGAGAATATTGTTACAATGGGTCATCCTGTGTCCTTGTTTCAGCATTTTGTTATTCTCCTTCCCCTCCCCAAATTACATAAATGCGTATACAAGATGCAGGGTACCAAAATCAAATACAGTGACAATAGAGGATATAGCATAGGGGGAAGAACATACAAAACATACAAAAAATTACATAGTACATTAAAAACAACAACAAGGAAAACCTCTTGTGTACATATCTTGGAGTTCATTTCACTTAACATCATCTTATACGGTCAGTCATATGTACCTAGCTTTTGAGCTTTTCTACTCGTCCACTAAGATTTTCCTAGATGTATGCTAATTATTGAAAATAAGGAAAACCATGGAACCTATATGTCTTTGGGTCTGGCTTACTTCACTTAATATAAATTTTTTCCAAGTCTCTCCATTTCCTAAAAAATGGAGCAGTGTCATTCTTTCTGATGGAAGCATTGAAATATATATGTGTGTCTGTGTGTGTGTGTGTGTGTGTGTGTCTGTGTCTCTGTCTCTGTGTGTGTGTTGTGTATATATAGATCTATCTATCTATCTATCTATCTATCTATCTGTCTATATCACATTTTCTTGATCCATTCATCTAGAGGGGCATCTGGGTTGGCTCCATATCTTAGCTATGGTGAATAATGCTGTGATAAGCATAGTTGTGTTGGTAGCTTTAGTATGCCCTCGTTTGAGATCATATGGGAAAATTTCCAGAAGTGGGATTGCTGGGTCATAGGGGAGCTCTATGTGTAGTCCTTCGAGGAACCTCCATACTGCTTTCCAAAGTGGTTGAACAAGTTTACACTGCCACCAACAATGCAATAAGGTTCCCTTTTGGCCACATCCCCTCCAGCATCTGTTGTTGTTAGATTTCATGATTATAGCAATTCTGACTGGGGTGAGATGGAATCTTAATGTTGTTTTGATTTGCATTTCTTTTATGGCTAAAGAAGATGAGCATTTCTTCATGTGACTATTGGCTAGTCTTATTTCCTCTTCAGAGAAGTCTCTCTTTAAGTCATTAGCCCACTTATTAACGGGATGGTTGTTTTTTCTAGTTATTTTGAATGTGATTGTTTTCCAGATTTCTTTTTCAGCCTGATCATTGTTGGTGCATATAAAAGCTACTGTTTTTACATGTTTCAAATTTGCTGTTTCAAAGGCATTTATAAGATATTAAGAGATTTTTGGTGAAATCTTTAGGGTCTTTTAAGTATAAGATCGTATCTCTGCAAATAGGGGAAAAATCCTATTTGAGTTCCTTCTGCTTCTTTCTCTTGACTTATTGATCTTGGTAGGAATTCCAGTACTATACTGAACCAAAATATGTGGAAGAGTCACCCTTGTGTCATTCCTCAAGAAAGGTTTATTGAAGCTTTGTTCATAGCACCCAGACTATAGAATCTGCAAAGATGCTCAGCAACTAATGAATGAAGAAAATAGTACATATGTACCATGAAATGTTACAGAGCCATAAAGAAAAATGAAATCATGTCATTTTAATAAAATAAATTGACCTAGAGATAATCATGTGGGGTGAGATAAGCCAAGCTCACAAAGGCATATTTTGCCTGTTTTCTCTCATTAGTGAATCTAGACCTAAATGACACTCATATTCATAGACATACATTGAATAATATTGAAATACTTTATGTCTATATGTGAAAATGGTATAAGGAATCTCCCGGAAAGCTATACAACAGTGAAGACAGGGAAGAGAGATAAAGAGATTGAAATAGTTATTATAATAAAATATAATATATACATGTGCAAAAATACCAACCTGAAATTCCCTTGTACATTTAATACACATAAAATATTGGATAGAAAAGTAAAACAGGTTCTGTTTGGGGGAAGTACTTCATGAGCAAGGAGGAAAAATGGAGAGGCAAATGAGGGTGAATATGAATATTGTACTTTGTATGCATACCTGAGCACAGAGCACTAAAACCTGTTGAAACAGTTCTAAGAATGGAAAAAGGGGATGAGGAAGGGATGAGGGAATGAAATTGATTTTATGTATACATGGAAGTGTTATAATAAAACCTACCATGTACACCTAATATGGTAAGACTAAATGAAAATCCTTCCTTCCCTGCAGGACTTCCTCTCCTCTCTCAGCCACATTTACCAAGTCGCCCAACAAGTTCTGGCCACACTGCCACACTATTACTTATTTCCTCTAGCATAACTACTTACACAGTCAATATCTTTATGAGACGTGCCATGAAAATTCAACAAAACAGAAGTAATATATTTTATAGAGAATTTTTGTGTTTGCCAAAGCATGCAATTAGTCAGAAAATAGGCCTCTATCAAATAGAACATGCCCATATACACTATAAAACATGAACTGCTCTTCTGTGAGGGCCCAAATTGTTCTAATTATTATCCACCTATTTTCTGTCTGACAGGAGAAAGTTGCAGACAGATGAAAGCACGCAGAGAAAGCCAGAGAGAGCATTGTTAGTCTCACTGGCAGTACGGGGGTGGAGGGAGACTAATGTACTCAGTAGGTGAAGGTGGTCAGGGGTTCAAGGAATTCTTGGAAGGTTCTTCTGCCCCTTGCCACGAAACAAGAGAGATATTACAAACACATGAATTGTTTACACAGAGATTGTGGTGCCTCTGGTGTGAGGTGGAAACACCAGGCCCCGTGAGCATGTGGGCACTGATCACATGCTATGGGCAATATTGAGGGGCTATAGAGTAATGATGACAGCTTACCTGCATCCTTCTGGGGCTGGGACAGCCTCCAATGCCCTCATATAGCTGTGACCCTAATGCTAATGACAAATGGCCATTCATCCAGTCCCCTTCAATACATACATATGGGGTTTTATTTTCTATAGATGGTTCATGGAAAATAGAATCTATTCTTAAAGCCATAGTCGCTAGAAAATTTTTCTAACCAAAATCTAGGTCAAATGTTCAAGTCATTCATCTTTTTCAGCAAAGGACAGAGCTGTTGGAGCCTGATATTCTGCTTTAAAAAAAAAATGAAGGTGGTGCGGTTGGTGGTGGTTTGATTTAAAGTTATTGTTATTTTGTTTTTAGGAGCTATAAGGGGAGGTCCCCCCTGTGTTATCCAAGCTGATCTTCAATTTGTAGGCTCTAATGATCCTCCTACTTCAGTGTCCTGAGTAGCTGGAAGTGCAGGCATGTACCACTATATGCACTTGTGGTTGTTGTTTAACATACTCAGTATAAAATTTTTTAATGACAAATAATACAACTGTGTTATTTAACAATACCTACAGTTGAGGTTTCATAGATAGATAGATAGATAGATAGATAGATAGATAAAGTTTTGTAACCAAGTAACAGAAGAAAATAGCAGTTTGTGGAATCACTGTTTATTATTGATGCTGTTTATTTAAAGCTCATCTGGCAGATTTTACTCCATGTATTTTTTCATATAGTAAAAATACCAGCTGCTAGCAGCAAAATTATTTAATATGTAATAAGACAATATGAGGTAGTTCAATATTTGGATATATGCATAATATCTTTTAGCTATTAATAACAATCTGTTTAAGCCATATGTACAACAGCTAATAACATACTTGATCAAATGTTTTGTAAGAAGTAAAGCATTTACCATGCATATGCACTATTTGAAGCATGTGCAATCCACATCCCATAATCACACAAGCAATGTAAAAATGTTCTCAATCGCACGAAACTGTAACCACATGCTAGCTATATAATACTGTATACAGTTAAAGTTTTCTCCTCTAAGTCTAATGTAGTTGTTATTCTGTGTTTCAATCTGAGGTCAGTGATATGGAAGGTTTCCAAAGTGTTGTTTGCAGTGGGGAAAAATATTGATTAAAAAAAAGAATTTGAGAATGTCAATGCAGTTTAAATCTTCAGACTTGCTTTTGTATCTGTGTTGTGTAGCTAAGTTGCATGTGGGTGTCTGTGTATGTATGGCATGGTGAAGGTGATGTTGGATGGCTTGGGGGCACTTCAACATTGCTAAAGAACTTTCAAAACCAAAATGTTGGTGGACTAAAATTGTATTGATAAAGTTGGTGCAGAATGTCTGATGACCCTTGGTGCTGAATGGAAAACTGTATCTTCTGCAAGCATGCTTCCCAGGGCAATAAATCGTGACACTGACCCTAGCAGAGAAAGAACAAATCGTAGGGCAAAGAAAGCCAGTGCCTTGTGGATATTTCTACCTGCAAGCTAGGAGAGAGCCCAGTGACATCTCAGACCAGCCTTCACTCAGAGCATCACCCACTGGCACTGACAAGAGCTGTTTGTTCATCTCAGTTCACCCTTGATGGCAAAGCTGTAAAACAGTTTTTTCTTTTTAAATGAGCCTTTTGGTAATTATGCTAAATTTTTAACTTCAAATACAACATTTTGTGAGCACTCCCTACTATCTTCACAGACATCTAAACAGAATTCCAACAAGGAAAACCTTTCTAATCCACACTCCTCTACCCAACCTGGATCCCAGCCTGCGTTCCCAACACTCAGATCTGCAAAATCCTGTCTCCTAGTAGGAGGATGACTGTGACATAAACACTACACAGAACAACATACAAAAAATTACCTTTGTTATTAGCATCAAAAAGATAAAGTGTTAAGATAAACTCAAAAGATCAGTAGCTAAGTTCCAAGCAACATTCCCATCCTCTCGCTGGCAGCCTCCAGCACCCTGCGAGGGGACGCCCATTATCTCTACCTTCACATAAGGACCCATCAGAGCAAAGGCTAGGTGGCATGAAACTTGTCCAATGAGATAATGCTAACACAGACTCCAAGGAGAGAGGAGACAAGATGCTGACTATTGTCTTCAAGTATACAAAGGGTAATTTTCTAGGGACTGGCAATCTTCCTCTCCTATCGTAGATATGTGGATATAATTTAAAGCATCTAGATGTACTAGGTGATGGATGATGAATAAGTGATAGATGACGGACGGAAGGAAGGAAGGAAGGAAGGAAGGAAGGAAGGAAGGAAGGAAGGAAGGAAGGAAGGAAGGAAGGTGAGAGAGAGAAAGAAAGAGAGGAGAGAGAGAGAAAGAGAGAGAGAGATTACCTTCAGACTTTGCATTCTTGGGACAATATTCCCCTACATATCACTGAATCTCAAGATGATCCTAGATAATTAAAGGGAGAGCCCAAAGTTTAAGGGATCATTGCTGCTATCAATTTAACTCCTCAATAAAATAGACAACAACTTATTTTTAATCTGGTTAGCCACTGCTTATTATATACTTTCTATAGATTATCTTATCTTTTATCATCTCTTAAAGTTTAACAGAATAGAAATCTAAGGCTTAAAACTATAAGTGATTTCCCCAAAGTCCTGGAACTGATGGACTGAAGACTGAAGTTCTGTTCATAATTAAACTTAACTTTGGCACTTATTGTCTCTCAGACAAGAAATATATTGGTACAGTTGCCATTTCTCATCCATGTCACCTTGGCAGCTGATCCCTAGCTTCTTCATCCTATGACTCTAGGCCATAATGCTACAGTGTTAGTTATGATAGAAGACTCAGTAATGATTTGGTTACCATGGTCCATATAAGCAGCCAAACTTGAGGATTATAACTTTTAAAATGACTTATCAGTGCTGGGCATGGTGGCTTATGCCTGTAATCCTAGCTACTCAGGAGGCTGAGATCTGAGGATCATGGTTCAAAGACAGCCCAGGCAGAAAAGGCTGTGAGACTCTTATCTCTAATAAATCACTCAGAAAACTAGAAGTGGCGCTGTGGCTCAAGTGGTAAAGTGCTAACCATGCACTGAAGAGCTGAGGGACAGCACCCAGGCCCAGTTCAAGCCCTATGACTGACAAAAAAAAAAAAGACATCAAAACTGAAAAATGATGTAAGGTCAAATCACAACATAATAAAATATGAAAGGCCAATAGACTTCTATAAATGTTGAATCTCAGTAAGAATTAGAATCCCTAACTCAAGCATGTTAGTTCTCAACCACAAAACTGACAGATTTTTTTGGGGGGAGGGTTCAGTCATGGGGTCTGAACTGGGCCTGGGCACTGTCCCTCACACTCTACCACTTACTTCAGCCACAGCGCCACTTCCGGCTTTTTTCTTTTTGCTTATGTGGTGCTGAGGAATGGAACCCAGGGCCTCATGTATGCAAGGCAATCACTCTACCACTGAGCCACCTTGCCAGCCCTGGCAGATTTTTCAAAATGGAAATATGTAGCAGTTTAAGAAAACAAGGGGACTCATATATTTGCCAGTTGTTAAAGTTTTCTAGAGAGGAAGTTTACAAAACATATGAAATATGAACTCTATGAAAGAAGTTGTACCTCAATGGTGGAATACTTGCGTGGCATGTGTGAGGCTGCAAGTTTAGTCATTTATGTATTTGTTTTGCTTGTTTATATTGTAAAGGTGATGTACAGTAAGATTACAGTTACAAAAGTACATTTCTTTTGGAACAGTATCTTCTTCCTCTTCTCTCATTTCCCTCCTGACTCCCCTTTCCCACAAGTTGTATATTTTATTTTCAGTATAGTCCATAGTGAGGATCACTGCTGCATTTGTTCACTCTTTGTCCCACCATTTCTCTAGAGAGCTTAACCTTTAGCATCATGAAACAAAACAAAACAAAGCTCAATAAAAACTAAATAAAATATGAAAACTAGCTTAGCATTTAAACATCCACTGTCTTTATCAACTTCAAAAATAGCAATGACCCACAATCCCAGCATTCAAAAATCCTACTTGAATATTTTGGTGTTAAACATTCTAAACTGTATTCTGTGCATACGCACACTTTGAAAATATTAGTGAAACATGTATATACACTATTTATTCTTTTGGGTGGTACTGGGGTTTGAACTTGGGGCCCTGCACTAAATGAGTTCTCTACTACTTGAGCTATACCTTTAGATCTATAAACACTTTTTGTTTATAGGTCTTTTGTCTCTCATAATATGAAAATAGCAGTCTGTACCCACAGGTTTTTCTTCAGCAGATTTAACCAACTACATATCAAAGCTATTGGAAATGAAATTGGTCTGTACTGAATGTATACACACTTTTTGTCATTGTTTTCTAAACAACATGGCATAATATTTATTTACATAGCATTTATACTACAATTAGTTATTATAAGAAATCAACAAATGACTTAAAGTACATAAGAAGATGTATGCAGATTATATGTACTCATTATGCCATGTTATCTAAAGGACTTGGTCATTTAGACTTTGGTGTCTAAACAGGATCCTGGAATCAATCCCCCAAGACTGAGGGAAAACCATACACTGAAATAGATTAGTTGCTCATTGTTGAGTGCTTGAATTTTAACTATTTTTGTTCTATAAATAAACTATGCTGTATCTCTCTAAAATTTTTGTTGTTTTTTGGTTTGCCATGGGGCTTGAATTCAGGACCTGGGTGCTGTCTCTGAGCTCTTTTTGCTCAAAGCTACCACTCTACCACTTTGGCCACAGTTCCATCTCCAGTTTTCTGGTGGTTAATTGTAGATAAGAGTCTAACAGACGTTCCTGCCCAGGCTGACTTTGAACTGCAATCCTTAGATCTCAACCTCCTGAGTATTTAGGAATACCCACATGAGCCAACATCCCCCTGTTCTTTGCCTGCAGTTACTTGTTGAAAGCAATACCATAAGTGAGTCTCACAGTTTATAAGGTCAGGAGTTTCAAGCCAATGGCTGAAATCTTATTGGTAAATCATTTCTTGTTTCACTCTTTTTAAGGTAGACTTGTAAAAGAGTTGTTCTACATACATGTCTTTCTTCCTAAGAAAAGATTTGGACAATTTATTTATTTGTTTGTTTGTTTGTATGTATGCTGGGCTTGAACTCAGGCAGGGCCTGATCTGTCCCTGAGCTTTTTGTTCAAGGCTAGTGCTCTACTAGTTGAGCTCTGCTAGTTGGCCCTCAATTTGTGACTTTGGGGTGGTTAACTGGAGATAAGACTGTTACAAATTTGCCTGCCAGGCTGGCCTTGAACCACAGTCCTCAGATTTCAACCCTCTTAGTAACTAGGAGTACAGGTGCATGACTAGGAATTTCATTTAATTTTATTATTTGTTTGTTTGTTTTTGGTGATTCTAGGATCTGAATTCAGAGCCTTGTGGTGCTCTACCACCTGAGTCATACCTCTAAGCATGATACAGGCGTTTGAAAACTCTATTATAAGGATGAACCTTGATGACACTATGATAAAGAAATAAGCTAGTCACAAAAGGACAGATATGGTGTGATTCCACTTATATATGATTCTGAGTGGGGGTTATATTTATAGAGACAGAAAGTAGGAGACTGATTCTAGGGGCTGGGAAAGAGGGAAGGAGGAGATGTTGTTTAATGGGTGCCAAGGCTCAGTCTTGATAAATGAAAGGACTTCTGGAAATGAATGCTGGTGATAATTGTAAACGTATGAATGCACTCAAGCCATAGAAGCATGTAATTACAATGATCTAGATGGAAAATTTTACATAATGTTTATTTGACCACAATTAAATAAGAAAAATACTCATCTAAGACCTGAAAATAGCTTTTCTTACTCTCCTTGGTGTATGAGTGCTTAGACTCTTTGTGTGAATTATTGGAGGGTTTGGTTTGGTTTTATTTCATAATAAGAAGTTTCCTTTCCATGGAAAGGAAAAGAGTTGTCACCAGAACCAGGTTAAGTGAGTTCATGGTGCCAGAAAAACAAGCTTTTTATTGTGACACTAGAGTTCACATCCCTGTGGGCCACAGACCTGGGAGCTATTTTTGTAGCTTTTTAGCCTGTGGCAGCAAAGAGCTGAGTGTATGTATATTTTCCCCAGGTGAGAACTGGCAATAAAATAGCTCAAGGAGGCCTCTGTGGGACTACTACTGTCTTTATTAATGCCATGAAAATCCTGGGTTTTAAACTTCCACGGTAATTGAAAGAAAGTTGTGCATTCATGTACTTATTTGATCACTCCAGGTGCAAAGGCTGCTCATTCTATCTTTAGGACACATCTCAATGCTGAGATCTTCTGACTACCAGTACCTCTGGCTGATCTTTGCAACAGTATCTGAGCCAAAGAGCCTATTCTTCCTGTCCACTTCCTCCTTGCCATTCTGCCTTCTATTTTCCATATAGTAATCAATGATGGTAAAGTATTCATCATATCCCTTCTTCTATTTAAAATTCTCCAATGAGTTTGCATTACTATAAAATTGCAAATATTGTATGTATTCAATACATACTCATAGAGTGAATCATCAAAACCTGAGTTAGACACAACCTCCAGATTTAGACTCTCCAGATTGTGTTGGGAGATAATAAATTTCCATTGGCTAGCTACTAGTTTATGGTACTTTGTTGAAGCAGCCATAGGCAACTAATACCGACAAGTAGAGGAGTACCGGCCTAAACAATAATTGGTGATGATTGAACTGAGACTGTGAGTTTCTAATGGAGTTTTCCAGTCAGAGAAGCAGGAAAGGCTACTCCAAAGTGATTCCCAGACCAGAATGGAGATAGGAGACAGCAGCACTTCCCACTGAGCTAGTCTGAACCATGTGTGTGGGGCAGTGTGAGAGCACGGGAGGCTGTTTATTAAAATTCCTATAAGCTGCCTGATTGTAAGCTTCACTTTAAACTTTGTTCTGTTTGTACAGAACAAAGATTTGAAGGAATTATTATATCTGCTTTATATTTTAAAATCACATTGCTCTGCAACTTTGGTCATGGTTGCAAATATGGTATGTGTAAGGAGCCACTAGACAAACAAAAGTGAGAAACCCTGGATAACAATTGTAGCAGAATCAATGTTGAAAGACTTCTCCATAATTACTGGAGGACAAATTTGTGATAACATTCAAGATCTTTGTGTTATCTATATCATAAAGGAGAAAGTAGAGGGAGATGGAGGAAAAGACCTGCTCAATTCCCAGCTCGAACTCTCTGGGCGGGGTTCAGTGGTCATCCTGGAGGAGGTAGAGGCCACAGGATGTTCCCAATGATCCGGCTTCGGCTTGAGCGTGAGCCAAGCAACCATAATGAAACCGGTTTTTAAGCCCTAAGACCAAAGTCCTGGAGTTCCACATCAGATCTGGCTACTAATTCCCATATGTCAAATAAGGAGACATGGTGAAAGGTAGAGAAAAGAGATCTTTTACATGGCAGCCATAGGGAGACAGCTCTTCAGTACATCTTTAGCCATCTTTAGAGGTACAGACATTGGCTTTAGATTAAATAAGGTGAATTGAAGGTAGAAAGTAGGAAAGGTATGCATAGTTAAAACAGTCTTAAGTCATAGGGTTTTTCTAAAGGATCATTATTATTAGCCTTTTGTCTCTGGAGGAGTTCCAGAGACATTGTCACTTTACCATTGGGACAAGTAACCTGATTTATTGGCTAATTCCTTTAAGAAGATAAGAAAGCTTTGCCTATTTGATGGAGTTTGCCTTTCATACAAGTTATTTTTTGGAGAGTCTTCTTATTTTTGGAGCCCAAGATGGTTGTAAAGTGATTACAGCAGAAGATAGATCAGATCAAAGCTCACAGATACAAAGTTGGGAGACTTTTAGATAGCTCACAAGACCCAGAAAAAGCATCCTTGAAGTTGCAATGAAGCCTGATACTGGGCTCTTCAATCTTGTCAAACTGAACAGCCTTCTAGAGCAAGGTTGCACATTGAGGAAACTCTACTGGAATTAGATACCAAATTGAACAGGACAGGAACAACCACAAGAAATGAAAGTGAAGGCCCAAAGAAAAAAGAAGAAGAACAGAGACAGATGATCTTAGAAAGTAATAGGGATGCTATTTTTTATCACTTCATGAGAACAGCAGAAGAATGTACTCTATAGCCATGAACCAAGCAAAATCATGCTAACTCTTGATCTCTTTTAAAAGCATATAAAAATGGACTTCTTACACTCAGCATCAAGTAAAAGATCAGTATTATAATGAGAAGGAAATAAGAAAAATGTTATTCCTACAAAAAATATACCATAAAAACACATGCAAGACTTGGAAAAAATTATATTAAGTGAAGTAAGCCAGGCCCCCAAAAACGTAAGTCCCAGGGTTTCCCTTATTTGCAATAACTAGCACATGTGTAGGACAAGTAGAAAAGGTCAAAAGCTATGTACATATGACCATGTAAGAGGCACAATTTTTTTCTTTCTTGCTATTGTTTATAACATATTAATAATGTATCATGTGATTTTTTTGTTTCTTTGTACGTTCCTCCCCCATGGTATAACCCCTGTTTTCACTGTATTTGATGACAGTGCCCTGCATCTTGTATATACACTTCTCTAATTTGGGGAGGGGAAGAGAAAAAAAGTGCTTAAATAGGGATACAGGTCGACCCATTGTAAGCATGAGATGTACAAGACACTATGTTGAAAACGAACTTTACAACTTTGGTGGGGTAAGGCAGGTGGTAGTTGTGGAGGTGGGAGGGAAGGGATGGTAGGGGAAAAACAAAAGAAGAGGCAACAATGCTTGATAGGAAATGTACTCATTACCTTGCTGTAACACCTCTATACAATATTTTTACAATAAAAAAGTACAAAAAAGAAGAAAAATATATAAAAAAATAAAAAATAACCAAAATGAGCCAAAAGAAATTAAGAAAATTATAAATGCTTTAGTATATATTAATAATATATACTTAATATTATAAATGTATATGTTAAAATAATAGAAAAATAGAAAAGTAATAGAAAAAATATAGTTTAACCAAAATTCTGATAACACTCAACATAGACTTCTTGTTTTCAAAAACCAAGGCAGAGGGGCTGGGAAGGTGGCTCAGTGGTAGAGCGCGTGCCTTGCATGCTTGAGACCCTGGGTTCGATTCCTCAGCACCACATAAGCAAAAAGAAAAAAGCCGGAAGTGGCACTGTGGCTCAAGTGGTAGAGTGCTAGCCTTGAGCTGAAGAGCTGAGGGACAGTGCCCAGGCCCAGAGTACACGCCCCACAACCGGACCCAAAAAAAAAAAAACCAAGGCAGAAATGCAAGCTCAATGGGAAGAGTCATTCATGACACAAACACTATAGCTAAAGAGTAAAAAGTTTTACTAAATAAACGAGGTTAAGAAGATTCAGGAGAAAATGACAGAAACAGAAATTTTACTGACAAGGCAAATATATGTATACAAATGTATGTCCTTCAGAAAGAAATCTAAAATAATTAGAAAAAACATTAAGCATTATTTCAAGAAAATTTCAAACTATATACTCAATCCTAAAGCTGCATAATTAAGAGGTAGGTCACATTCTTGAGAATATTTATGCATAATAATCATTATCAAGATGCATGCTAATAAGAGTATTGAAAGAGACAAAATAGTTTTTGAATAACCAAGCTAAAAGGTCTAATACTGGAGAAAAAAGAAACAGAAGTTTTGGTGAGACTCTCCCAAGACAATATTTACTGTTGCTAATTAAAGAATTAATAGATTAAAACACTCATATTAATAAATTGCTGCGAGGAGCTGATGGCTCATGCCTGCAATCCTAGCAACTGAAGAGGCTGTGATCTGAGGATATGGTTCAAAGCCAGCCTGGGCAAGAAAGTCCATGCGACTCTTATCTCCAATTAACCACTGAAAAGCCAGAAGTGGAGATATGGCTCCACTTTTTCACTCAAGGCTAGTAGTCCTGGAGCAAAGAAGCTAAGGGACAGCATCTACACCCTCAGTTCAAGCCCCAGTACCAATACACACACACACACACACACACACACACAATCGCAGGGTTTGCTTGGCATGGAATTTGCATGGATTTTATATCCATCAACATGATCTTCCAGCGAGAAGGCTGTCAGAACTTGTCTGCCCTTTTGTTTGCTGGGCCCTACTATCCTTGGCTTGGCATCTTAGAATCTATGCACTGGGAAGTTTCTTCACAGAACCTCAAATCAATCCCCATCTCTAAGTAAAAATGGTGATTCTGGGCTTTGTGTAACCTAAAGTACCTTCTCCACATGCAGGACAAGATACAGAACTCTGAGCTGTTGCAAATGCACATGAGCTCATAAACTACTGTCCCTAGCTAGGTTCCTTTTTTGAGTGACCTATTAGAAAGCAAGCTTCAGACAACCATCATTGACATCATGGACAGAAGGCCTGGAGAAGGTGATGGTTTTAGAATATCACCTTTTGCAACCATGAATGCAATACAGTATACCTCCTGATGAGACTATCCCTCACCTGCCTGAAACAAAGACCTTGATCACATCCAAATTCCAGCTCTAACTACTCATTTGCAGAGAATACAAAGTAAAGATATTTAACCACACTGTGTAAATAGTGTCATCAAACTCAAGATGGTGAGAAAGATGCAAGAAATAAAGCTGACAGAGTAACAGAGACTAGATACTGACAAAATAATCCCCATGGGTAGACTTATTTGGATTTCATTTCAAGCCCAAGGATTGTAATAATCAGGACAAAGTGAACACTGAGTATGCGATAATATGAGGAAATTGTCATCAATTGTAAGTAAGAAAATGGTGTTTGTTTTTAAACTCTCTGTGATGAAACATCTATGGATTAAATAACGTGATGCCTGGGGTTTGCTTCAAGATACTTTGCTGGCTGACAGCAAGCATACATGAAAAAGATTAGCAATATATTGATAATTACCTAATTTCAATGAAAAGCATAATGAGTTCATTGACCTATTTTTTTCACCTTTTGCAATGTTTGAAGTCTTCAATAATAAAGGAGGTTCATTTGTTTTTATTTTGTTCTTTTTGATCATGGTACTTAGAACCCAGAGCCTGTACTTGCTAGGCTGTTTCTCTAAAATTGAAGCAACACCCCCAGCCTTTTATACTTCAGCAGTTTTTTAAATAGATGCTCATGTTTTTGTTTGCCGTGGCATAAATGGTTTATGATCCTCCTATTTATATTTCTTGACAGATTGCACCATGAGTACAATCTATTGGTTGACATGTGGTCTGACTGTTCTTTTTTCCAGGCTGGCCTCAAATCACCATTTTGGTGATCGCAATTCCTTAGTAGCTAGGATGACAGTTAAGAGCCACCTTGCTCAGAAATAAAAAGGTTTTCTTAAAGTCATGAAGAGGTATTAGCATAGGGCTCTTACTTGGTATCAGGAGGCAGAGATAGGAAGGATCAACAAGGTCCAAGGCCAGCCGACCTAAAAAAATAACTAAAAGCAAAAACATCTGGTAGTGTGGTGATTCAGGTGATAGAGTGATTGTCTAGAAAGCATAAAGCCCTGAGTTCAAACCTCATAGAATCAAAAGAAAACAAAAACATAGGGAGGATGTAGAAGCACATGCATGGTAGTACTTGAGACATATGTTGGATTCTAGGAGAAAATTTTACCTGTTGATTACTTGTGGGCACAGTGATGGTCTGAAAAGAAAGAATATATATGATTTTTGTTTTGTTTTGTTTCATTTTGTGTCAGTCCTGAGGCTTGGACTCAAGGCCTGGGAACTGTTTCTGAGCATTTTTGCTATACCACTTGAGCAATAGCTTAATTTTCAGCTTTTTTTTTTTTTTCGGTTGTGGGGCTTGAACTCTGGGCTTAGGTATTACCCCTCACCTTTCAGCTCAAGGCTAGTGCTCTACCACTTGAACCACAGTGCCACTTCTGGGTTTTTTTTGAGTGGTTTATTGGAGCTAAGACTCTCACAGACTTTCCTGCCTGGCTGGATTTGAACTGCGATCCTCATATCTCACCCTCCTGAGTAGCTAGGTGTGAGCCACCAGTGCCACCAGTGCCCGGCAATTTCTAGCTTTTTAAAAAGTGGTTTATTGAAGATAAAAGTCTCATGGACATTCCTACCCAGGCTGGCTTTGAACTGTGATGCTCAGATCTCAGCCTCTTGAATAGCTAGGATTACAGGCGTGAGCCACCAGTGCTCAGCTTTGTATGTGAATTTTTTTTTTTGGCTTCCTATTTTTTTTTTATTTTTTATTGTAAAGATACTATACAGAGGGTTACAGTTACATGAGTGAGGTAATGAGTACACTTCCTCTTGAACATTGTTAGCCCCTCCATTGTTTTCCCCCTAC
>NW_012267225.1:20642770-20684387 GCF_000151885.1 Dipodomys ordii
TTCTCTTTCTTTTTTTGTTATTTTCCACCTCTGGTTTTTCTCTGAGTGTTCGTCTTTTTGTTGTTGTCGGTCTCTTGGGGAGATTAAGCGTTGGAACTCGAACTCTCTTTTTGGGTGGAGAGAGCTGTGGCGTTTCCCTACTGCCCCGTCGCCATCTTGGTCCCCCCCCCCCCGTATGTGAATTTTTTAAGTAGCAAGTCCCTTCCTGACCTGGGTGTTCATCAAATGTCCCTCTGTCTTTGTCACATTGAAATTCACAGAATGCTTTTAATGAAGATTTAAATTGAAATACCCCTCAAAGTGAGCATTTAGGAATACAGATCCTCATAAAGCAGCTAACTGGGAGTTCTCAGTGAGAAGCCTCCAAGTTGTGTTCTCTGTGTGCTTGCCTAATGTGACTTGCTAAACAGAGTTTGCTTAACAAGTAATCACTCATCTCTTTCTTCTTCTATTTTTCTTTCTAGGTATTTCCACACAATATACTTAGGTATTCGGAGCCGACAGAGTGGGGAGAATGACAGATGGAGGTTTTACTGGAAAATGGTGTATGAGTATGCCGATGTGAGTATGCTGCATTTGCTAGCCACCTTTCTGGAAAGTGCTCCACAGCTGGTCCTGCAGCTCTGCATTATCGTACAGACCCATAGCTTACAGGCCCTCCAAGGTAAGGGCTTGCAATTTGGTTTCTGAATTTGGGGAAAGATTGAATGACTACTTTTGTCCCAATCCAAGCATTGTTGACACAGGCCTGCTCTATGTCTGCTGCTTAACACATGATTTGTGAATGAATGATGCATGTAATTTTCTTCACCGTCACTTGTCCTGAAGAACTAATAGAAAATTTATTTCTGCCCTCCAGATGCCCTCTTACTAGAGAATTAAAAAAAAATGCTTTACAATTTTACACTTGGTCAATATGCACATAGAGTCAAGGCTTTCTGGGTTTTATGACAGAATAATTCTCAAAAGTTACAAAGACAGCAATATGTAATCCATACCATTTCCTCCTTTTGACAATAAGAAATGGAACAAGAGTCAGGTATCAGTAGATCACATCTGTATTCCTAGCTATTCTGGAAGATAAATTTGGGAGGATGGTGATTCAAAGTCAAACAAATGAAAAAGTACATGAGACCCCACCTCATCCAATAAAAAGGAGTATGATAGTGTGTGACGAACCTCCAAAATATGGAAGAAGCATAAATAAGAGGATTGCAGTCTAGGCTTACTTGGGCAGCAATGAGACCCTATTCTAAAGTAATGAAGGCAAAAAGGTCTGGAGGCATGGTTTGAGTGGCTGAGTACCTGCCTAGCAAACAAAAGAAAGAGAGCAAGAGATTAAAAGGATTAAAAGGAGATTGTAAAGATTACTTTAACATTAAAAATAGAAGACTGTATGGAAAAATATCTATATTTAACAATATATTGATTACTTTTTAACATTAAAAAATAGAAGACTATGGAAAAATATCTATATTTAACAATATATTGGCATGCTACAGTTTTATGAAATGTGTACTATTATTAGGTGAATATGTTCATGTTTATTTGTTTAGTCATTTATCAGTGAACCTTTCCCATGTGGAATAGAGTTGACATGGTAGTTCCTCAGCCCATGCTAATCAAATTCATTTGAGAAAAAGGCAAAGCCATGCACTCATGGTTTATACTTGTAATCCCAGGCTACTCAGAAGGCTGAAATATAGAGGATCAAATTTACTGTTCAGCCTGAACAGTAAAGTCCAGTAAACTTCATCTCTGAAATAAGCACCAAAAAGCTAGGCTGGAGGTAGGGTTCAAGTAGTAGAGTGCCAGAGAAGCAAGCAAGTAAAGCAAGAAGCCCTGAGTTCAAACCTGGGTACCAGCACCAAAAACGGAAGGAAAAATATCAGAAGCAGCGAGACGATGAGTCAAGCTTGTAGGTAGAGAGGTAAATAAGTGGGTATAAGGAAGATAGTAAGAGGTCATTTCTAAATAAATGTTTCCTGGTTATTTTTCTGTCCTGTAACTAAATAGCTACTGTGAAGTGCATAACATTGCTATGCTTCAGTTATGGAAATCTCAGCAGAGGCTATGCGAGGCTATGTGGCCACTCATAACCACCAGGTTCTGATCACCCTCCAACATGACACTTGATCTGGCTGGTAGATGGAACCTCTACAATGTTCTTATAACTTATGCAGAATAGTTAGCTTTCTCTGGGTGCCTTAATTTGGAAGTAGAGGTCATGGTAGTTGTTATTAAAAAAACGGGGGGGGGGGAAGAAAGTGCTACACATGTAAAACTTGCTCTACTTTAAGAAAATAAGAGTGGATTCTGAGCCAAATAAACATATAGTGCCTGGCAAATGTTTGAATGAAGGCAACATCCAACTAAAATTACCTTAAAATACCTACGTCCATGATTAGAAGAGCTGAGTGTCTGCTTACTACAATTAGACAATCACCATTCCTCCTTTATCGACCGCCCCCTTCACCCCCAAATCCTAGGTACATGCTACAGACATCAGGAATTCTTTAGAAGAGAAAAACTTCAGATCAAAAGTGAGGGGCTGGGAAGGTGGCTCAGTGGTAGAGTGCTTGCCTTGCATGTTTGAGGCCCTGGGTTCGATTCCTCAGCACCACATAAGCAAAAAGAAAAAGCTGGAAGTGGTGCTGTGGCTCAAGTGGTAGAGCGCTAGCCTTGAGCTGAAGAGCTGAGGGACAGCGCCCAGGCTCAGAGTTCAGGGCCCACGACTGGACCCCCAAAAAAAAAAAAAGTGAAGGGCTGCAATTGACTACTCCATGGCCCAAACTTACCAAGGGTCTCTTCTGCTTTTCTTTCTTTCTTTTTTGAAAATTTTATTCTCATGGTGATGTATGGAGGGGTTACAGTTTCATAAGTAAGGTAGTGATTTCATTTCTTGTCTAACTTGTTAGCCTTTTCCTCATTTTCCTCCCTTTCCCTTCCTCCCCAACTCCCCCTACTCCAAGTTGTACAGATCATTTCTAACATATTGTCTTGTGAGTATCACTGTTGCATAGATTCCCCTTTGTTCTTTGTCTCACCATTTTGTTGTTCCCCTTCCCTTTCTTAGTTCAGATAAATGTATATACAATACCCAGGGTAGCAAATTTAATACAATGACAACAGGGGATAAACAATAGGGAGAAAAAAACACAAAAGAAAAAAAATCACATAGTACATTGAGAACAACAACAAAAAAGAAAAACCTCTTGTGTCAGTGTCTTGGAGTTCATTTCATTTCACATCATCTTATATGGTCATATGTATATGGCTATTGAGCTATTCTGCTCATCTGCTAAGATTATCCTAAATGTATACTAATTATTACAAATAAAGAAGACCTAAGGACCTATGTTCCTTTGGGTCTGGCTTACTGCACTTAATATGATTTTTCCAAGTCTTTCCATTTCCTGACAAATAGGACGGTGTCATTCTTTCTGATGGAGGTACAGAATTCATATATATATATATATATGTATGTATATATATCACATTTTTTGATCCATTCATCTATTGAGAGGCATCTGGGTTGGTTCCATATCTTAGCTATGGTGAAAAATGCTGTGATAAACATAGTTGTGCTGGTAGCTTTCATGTGGCCTTATTTGTGGTCATTTGAGTAAATGCCCAAAAGTGGGATTGCTGGGTCATAGGGGAGCTCTATGTGTAATCCTTTGAGGAACCTCCCTACTGCTTTCCAGAGTGGTTGAATAAGTTTACACTCCCACCAACAGTGTAGCAGTGTTCCCTTTTGGCCACATCCCTTCCAGCATCTATTGTTATTAAATTTCTTGATTATAGCCATTCTGACTGGGGTGAGGTAGAATCTCAATGTTTTGATCTACATTTCTTTTATGGCCAGAGATGTTGACCATTTCTTCCTGTGTATTGGCTATTCTTTTTGTTTATTTTTTATTTTTTCCCCTTCCCATCCCTTCCCATCTCCCACCCTCCTCCCACCCAGCTAAAGTTGTATAGTTTGTTTTTCAACATAAGGACTTGTACATCTCATTGTTGCAATGGTTCCACCTGTATCCCTGTTTAAACAATTTGTTTTTTCCCTTCCCCTCCACAAATTATACCAACATCAAATACAATGAAAGCAGGGGTTATACTGTGGGGGAGGGACATACAAAGCAACAAAGAAATCATCTTATAACTATGTTAGAAACAATTGCAAGAAGAAAAAAACATTTGAATACTTACCTTGGGATTCATTTTACCTAACATCAACTTATCTGACCTTTTCTGCTTGTCTCAGACATATACTAATTATTACAAATAAGGGAAACCATGGGACCTATGTTTCTTTGGGCCTGGCTTACTCCATTCTTACTTCCTCTTCAGAAAAGTTTCTCTTTAAGTCTGTAGCCCACTTACTAATGGGGTGGGTATTTCTTTGAGGATTTGTTTTTGGGGAATTTAATTTTTTGAGTTCTAAGTATATTTTAGATATGAGGGAGGCTCTTGTCTGTTGTATGGCTAGTGAAGATTTCTCCCAATCTGTAGGCTTTCTACTGATCTTATTTAGCTATGTCCTTTGCCATGCAGAAGCTCTGAAGTTTAATTTAATCCTGTTTGTCCAACCTTTCTTTGATTTGCTGTGTTTCTGGGTCTGAAATTTACTACTGGTTTTCTAAAAGACTTAGAATAGCATAGAGAAGATAATGGCAATAAAGGGAAAAAGGCAAGAAAGTTTAAGAAAATAAGATCACTTTTTCAGTTTGAGATTTATGTAAAATTTCAGGGAGAGGGAGAACTCGGAAAGGTAACTCTTCATCTTCATCAGTTTATTTATCCGAAGCATTGGAGTAAGGATTTGTGTTCCTTAAGCCTGGTGATCTAAGGATCAAGGTTCAAAGCCAGCCTGGGCAAGAAAATGTATGATACTCTTATTTCCAATTAAAATACCAAAAAAAGGCAAAAGTAGAGGCGGTAGCCTTGAGTGACAAAAAACTCAAGGACAGCATCCAGGCCTTGAGTTCAAGCCTAAGGACCAGCACATGTGTGTGAGTGTGTACACACACACAAATATGTTCCTTTGAATATGGCATTTCCAATACATGTTATACCAGGCATACTAGGACTTCTATTCTGGGACTCAACACTGGCCAAAGCTAAGGCTGACAAATTTCAAATTGCTGTAGGAAAACTGACCTTTATCTCATCCAAAGATCAGAAAAAATCAATGCTAGTCATTGTGCACAGATGAAGAATAAACCCACTAGGTTGATCTTATTGTTTCTTGTTTCTTGATGAGGGAAGTGGGGAGAAGGTTATGTTATAAGACCAAAGGATAAAAGCAAACCACAACAACAAATCCTCTAGAAAAGACCACCTCAGACTCCACTTTCTGATTCCAAATATCCCTCTGCTGAAGAAATATCCCACCTGCAATGAAGCCACTTATGAATTAAATTAATGTAGGTTATATAGATGAGCTTTTCCCTCTAGGAAAAGAAAAATAAATATGATAAAGGAGCTTTGTTTGACATCTATTTTCACACATATTTAGTGACAGGAAATTCTTTGGATTTAATTGTAAAAGCACAACTCCTTGCTCTGAATGCAAATAATCCATAGGCATGAAACCTGTTAGTTATCTGCCAGTCACTCAATATTAGAACCTCTAAAACATTCTTTTTTATACTAATGTTTTTTATTGTGAAAATACCGTACAGAGGGGTTATGATTACATGAGCAAGGTAATGAGTACATTTCTTACCAAGCATTGTTGCCTCTTCCTTTGTTTTCCTCTACCATCTCTGCCCTCCCATCACCCCCCTCCAAGATGTAAAGTTTGTTTTTCAACATAACATCTTGTACATCTCATTGTTGCAATGGGGTCACCTGTATCCCTATTTAAACAATTTGTTTTTTTCCCTTTCCCTCCACAAATTATACCTTACAAATTCAATGAGATACTATCAATATTTCAACCTCATTCTTCAAAGAAATAGAAGAGGCAATTCAAAAATTCATATGGAACAATAAAAGACCCCGAATAGCAAAAACGCTCCTCAATGGAAAGAACACTGCTGGAGGAATATCAATACCAAATTTCAAACTCTACTACAAAGCCATAGTAATCGAAACAGCTTGGTACTGGTACAAGAAGAGACCTCAGGACCAATGGAATAGAATTGAAAACCCAGAAATGAACCTACAGACCTATAGCCATCTAATCTTCGATAAGGGAGCTAAAAAAATAGAATGGAAGAAAGACAGCCTCTTCAGTAAATGGTGCTGGCAAAATTGGTTAATAACTTGTAGAAAACTAAAGCTAGATCCTTATATATCACCCTGCACCAGAATCAACTCCAAATGGATCAAAGACCTCAGAGTCAAAGCAGACACCCTGAAAACATTACAGCATGGAATAGGAAAATAGGTCTCCTTGGCACAGGCCAAAATTTTCTTAATAGAGACCCAGAAACACAACAAATCAAAGAAAGGTTGGACAAATGGGATTGCATGAAATTGCAGAACTTCTGCATGGCAAAGGACATAGCTAGCAAGCTCAATAGCAAGCCCACAGACTGGGAGAAGATCTTCACTAGCCATAAAATGGACAAGGGTCTCATCCCTAAAATATACCTGGAACTCAAAAATTAAAACATTCTTATTCAGCAAGCAGGGAATGGTCCTAAGTCTGCTGGTCGCTTTATACATGACTGTGTCCAAAATTACTATTTTAGGATAACAGGAAAATTTCATACTCCAATATCAACCAGCTACCACCCTTTGAAGAACATTCTTTTAGAAACAAGAAGCTAATCAAACAACAAATATGACATTTTAAAAAAAAACAGATGGTCAAGAATTGTATTCTCCTTGTGGAAATCATTAGTCCTAAAACATTGTTATCGGTGACAATCCTTTCCCACTTCTCCTCACTTAGAGAGTTATTAAGCCAGGGAAGCTGGCTTGTGCTAGAGGCTGACAGGCTTAGGGGAGAGCTGTTGAAGCATAATTGCCCTTCAGTTCCTACCCGCCTAGGAGGACAGCTTGGCTCCTTTTTCAGACAAGCAATTGGGACAAAGCTGAGCTTCAGACCTGAACATCCATTTCTTTTTCACTCTTCACTGTCACCTGAGCCATGCTGGCAGGCACCAACAGCTCTTCCCCGGCTTCCAAAGATTCCTAGGAGCAGCTTTCCCCAGAGGCTAAGAAACACTCAAAGAGGGTCCATTATTGCTAAGATGGCACAAGGTAGTTAATAAAGAGTCTTCAGGTTTGCATGCTGTCAATTGGGGTGTTCCAATCACAGCCTCACTTCTCATCTGAAAATAAAGGGAAGGCAGGCAAGAAGGAAGAAGGATAGAGCAAGGAAGGAGATTCTGAAAAGCATTAATGGACATTGGTGCTCCTGTTATTCTCCACACAGAGACCCTATCCTCGGTGTTAAAGATGTTTAGTAAGGTGAAATACACTTGTATTTTCATTTATCCACTTTGTCTCAATCGATTGCACTTTCTAGTCAAGCAACCTTTACACCTGCCCAGATCCTTGTGGCCAGCCTACTACTTCATACCCAGCTTCTCCCTCTCTGGTCCAATTCTCCTACTAATGGTCAGAGAGGTGTTTGGACTCTTATGGCTTCCAACGCATACTTAACACCTTTAGCAAGTTAAATCAAATTCTCGAGTTCGTTCCAAAGTCCATGTTACAACTGCATTCTCCTCATCAGTCATTACTCTGCATCCATTCTGTCTTCCTCCCTTCTAGGAAAGTCACCATACCCTACCCTCCTTCAGGCCTTTGCACATGCTACTAACCTTTCAGGAATATCCCTCCCCTTCCTTTCTCTCCCTCTCCCTCTCCTTCTCTCTCTTCCTCTCCCTCTCTCTTTCTCTCTCTTCTCTCTCTTTTTGTCTCTCTTTCTCTCTCTTTCTTTTTCTTTCTTTCTCTATTTCATTGCCCATCCTTAGCCTTGAACTCAGAACCTGAGTGCTCTCCCTGGACCTTTTTTGCTCAAGGCTAGCACTACCACTTGAGCAACAGCTCCACTTCTGGAGCCATCAAGAAGCCTCACAGACCTTCCTGCCCAGGCTGGCTTTGAACCTTGATACTCAGATGTCAGTCTCCTAAGTAGCTAAGATGATAGGCATGAGACATCAGTGCTTGGCTCTTCTACTCTTTTTTTAGCCTGGTTCTCCCTTACTCATCCTCATCCTCCAGAACTCAGCTTTTTTGCCTCTGAGTAGACTGTCCTGACTACCATGTCGTGTCCATGCCTTCACTAATATTTCTTCATGTATCTTAAACTTCAGCCCTGTGAAAACTCTTGCATTTCTTGCTACACCTCCCCCTTTACCCATATGTTCTGGGGGATGATAATAGTGCCCGATTCATATGATTGAACAAATTATGTGATATAAGGAGTGCAAAATATTTGACAACTAATCATGACCCATCAGACCTTAATGTACAAGTCACCTATCTCCCCTTCAAGAGTCCTACTGAATTCCATATTTTGACTATAAAAGTCTTAGAAGGGGCCCAGTGGTAAGCAAGGAATGAACAGGTGAATATTTTTACGGTACATGAAAATAGAAAAAATATCCAAATCTAAGATTAATGGACCTATATATTTTTAAAATGAGGCACAAAAAGCCTCATGAAGAGAGAATGGTTAAGCTGGCCAGATACACTGACAAATGCCCTCCTACAGAACACATGACTACAATGGTGCTGCTACACAGGAAAAACATCCTTGTACCAACTTCTATCTTCCTCTCTCCATATTCCAAGAAACCCTGTGTACTGTCCCTAGCACCAACAGTTTATCCTGAGTATTTTGTGAAAAAAGTGGAGTTTTTGTTTTTGGTAGCCATGGGATTTGAACTCTCGTTTTGCACTTGCTAGGCTGGAGAGATACTGCTGAGCCATGCCCCCAGCCCTGTTTTACACTGATTATTTTTAAAATAGGATCTTGCGTCTGTCCTGGCGCACTTGTGAACTACAACCTTCCTTCTGTAAGTCTCCAATCATTTCCAGGATGGCAGGTGCATGCCACTGTGTCCAGCTTCTTCCATTGAGATGGAATTCCTGGGACTTTTCTCCCTGGGTTGGCCTAGAACTGTGATCTTCCAATCTCAGCCTTGCCAGAAGGTAGGATTACAGGTGGGAAACCATCTGAGCCCAGCTCAGAGGTGTCTTTTGTGTATCTTTTGAGGCTACTGGGAAAGTCAACATTAAGAGGTTGTCCTTAAATAGCTAACAGACTCAGATATGGGATATCAGACTCAGATCACTAGGGGTGACTAAGAATCCTCTGCATATGCAAAACTATATTCTGGTGAAGACTCAAGACCAACTCACTTCCAGGTTGTTGCATGCCATAGCAAAGCAGATACAGGATAGGCTTCTGTTACCTTGGTGTGGCTTTGGGTTAGAAAAGAAATCAGCTACCTCCACACCAGTTATTCCCCAGAGCCACTGTCTTCTAAATGTGTCTGGATCCAGACAGGAAGAGCACAGGCAAGTGTGCCAGTCTGTGAGAAGGACAGTGTTCCAAGTCCCTTTAAATGCGTCTACTTTGCAGTGGCTATTTTAGTTACTTCATTAACACATTTGCTAACATCTATTGTGTGTGATGGTGCGTGATGCTCTGTGTAGAATTTGTCCTAAAAAGAAATTCACTTTGTACTAAAAGTTTATAATGTGACATTATAAACAATATGATCAAACATATTTAGTAATACTTAACTTTTCCAAATGTATTCAGGAATGCATGGTTATATTTTCTGGATGGTACGATAAGGGGAGCCCTGAGGATATTTCCCACAAATTTTTCTACACAACCTGTTCCTGAACAGACTTCACATCATTGTCAGTCAGTTCTGACTAATGGGTTCATAGATTCTGGATTAGAAAGAAGCATTCAGGGCACCTGATTCATTACCATAATTGACACAATGTGACCAAATCTTTCTTTACCCACCACTTTCAACCATAGTCTACCATCCCTCCAGAAAGTTTTCTCAGTATGAGAAGACTCAAACAGAAAAAAATTGCTTGTCAGTTCTCAGTCACATTATTTCCTCTGTACAATACTATTCCTTTTTTTGGGTGGGGGGGTCCAGTCGTGGGCCTGAACTCTGGGCCTGGGCGCTGTCCCTCAGCTCTTCAGCTCAAGGCTAGCGCTCTACCACTTGAGCCATAGTGCCACCTCCGGTTTTTTTCTTTTTGCTTATGTGGTGCTGGGGAATTGAACCTAGGGCCTCAGACTTGCAAGGCAAGTGCTCTACCACTGAGCCACCTTCCCAGCCCATCCTCTGTACAATACTATTCCTGATCAAGTGCATTAAACACTCATACCAGGTTACTCTAGTCTGCCAGAAGAGTTGTCTCCTCTGGTTGAGCTGAACACTCAAGAGTTAACCTGAAGTCCTGAAACTGTTTATTTTGATGTATCCTTATTGTAAACAGAATCTCATTACTTGTTTAATTAGCATAAGACCTGATAAACTGTAAGTGTGGAAAGTTTTGACAACATTGGGAAAGCTGAGTAGGACCATGGCAAAGTGTTAGACAGTCTTTTTGCCTTAAAGCCTCAGGACCTTGCAAAAAAGATTGTGTGCAGCCCTGCAATTCCGTGGCTATAATGATGGATGTGATCCTGCTTCTCTACTCTTTTGTAGAATGCCCTGTGAACCTGCTGCTGGTAGCCTTTTCTCCTACCGTGTATTTTGTTAGTTTGTTTGCTTGTTTTGAGGTTTGGGGGCTGAACTCTGGGCCTGGGCGCTGTCCCCCAGCTCTTCAGCTCAAGGCTAGCGCTTTATGACTTGAACCACAGTGTTACTTTCGGCTTTTTTTTTCTGCTTATGTGGTACTGAGGAATCGAACCCAGGGCGTTTGATTTCATGTGAGGCAAGCACTCTGCTACTGAGCCAACTTCCCAGCCCCTCTCCTACCGTGTTTAAGAATAGCTGTAGGCACAATCCTCCTATAAGCTCCAAACCACTTTATATTTTGCTGTTGGAACTCATATTGTTTGCTGCAGAATATTGTTTTTGTTTTTGTTGTATTTTGTTTTGTTTGTTTTATTGATGACATGTCTATTAGAGCACCATTCCCACCAGGAAAGTAGAACATGTTAGGTATTTCATAAAGAGGGGATTTAAGCCAGGTGCTGGAGGCTAACGGCTGTCATCCTAGTTACTCAGGAAGCTGGCATCTAGGGATCACAGTTTGAAGCCATCCCAGGTAGGAAAGTTCATAAGACAGCAAAGAGTCAGAAGTGGAGCTGTGGCTTAAGTGGTAGAGTGCTAACCTTAAGCAAAAATTCTCAGTAACCATGCCCAGGACCTGAGTTCAAGCCCCAGGACCAACATGGGGGGGGGAGAAAGAAGAAGAAGGAGGAGGAGGAGGAGGAAGAGGAGGAGGAAGAGGAGGAGGAGGAGGAGGAGGAAGAAGAAGGAGAAGAAGAAGGAGAAAGGTCATGATTAGGGGATGGACAGACACTTTGCCTGACCAGGATCCCTCAACTCTAAGTGTGGGATTCTTTTGCAGGATTTTCAGCTGTATATAAAGGAAAGCATATATCCATGTGTGTGTGATTATGTGTGCATGCGTGCATGCATGTGTGCTTGTATTCATTCAGCAGTATTCTTTTGAGCTGTAATTGCTTGTAGGTGTGACTCATTCATTTTCATTGCTCTATAAGTTATTCTAATAATTAGCCTCAATATATTTAGCCCACCAATGGCTATTTATTAAGTACTTGTTTTAAGTTTTGGCATATGATGACTAATTCTACTATGGATATTTTTAAATAAATCTTTGATACGAGGGGACAAATAGTTCTGTTGAATTAATACTGGAGAATGAAATTGCTGATTCATAGGACACACATTGAACTTTAGGAGATAATGTCAAAGTTTTTGCCAAAGGGATGGTATGAATTTACATGCCCAGAAACAATGTGTGTGTGTGTGTGTGTGTGTGTGTGTGTGTGTGTGTGTGTGTATATATATATATATACATAAAACTAGATTGATTCCTAATGACATCATCCCATTTGTAAGGAAATGGAAAGACTTGGAAAAAAATCATATTAAGTGAATATGCCAGACCCAAAGAAGCATAGATTCCATCGTTTCCTTTATTTGTAATAATTAGTATATGTCTAGGTTAGTCCTAGCAGATGAGCAGAATAGCTCAATAGCTATATACATTTGACCATATAAAATGATGCTAAGGGAAATGAACTCCAAGACATGGAAACGAGGTTTTTCTTTGTTGTTGTTTTTAATGTACTATGTGAAATTATTTCTTTCCTCTTTCATATTTTCTTTTTTTCCCCATGGTTTATCCCTTGGTCACTGTATTTGATTTTGGTAACCTGTGTATTATATATATATATGTTTATCTGAATTAGGGAAGGGATAGGGAACAACAAATTGGTGAGACGAAGGACAAAGGGTAAACCAATGCAACAGTGATACTCCTAAGACAATATGCTGGAAATGAACTTTACAATGGGGGGGGACTTGGAGGAGGGAAAATGAGAGAAAAACAGGGGAGGGGGTAACAATGCTCAACAAGAAATGTACTCACTGCCTTATATATGTAATTGTAATCCATCTGTATACCATCTTGACAATAAAATTAAATTAAAAAAAGAAACTCTCTCTAATAATAAACATGTATACATATGTGTAAATGTGTGTGTGTGTGTGTGTGTGTGTGTGTGTGTGTGTGCTGAGATTGTTCCAGATCCTTTCCAAATTTGGCACTGTGGGTTTTCTTAATTTGAGCTTTGAATCATATCTCAACATGATTTTTTAATATGTGCCTTCAGATAATGTTCAGACTAAACAGTGATTCTTCTCTTTCTCCATTCCCTCCTTAGTCCAGCCATGCATCAGCAATGTGCCATCTCTTCCCCCTCCAAAGCACATCCCCTCTCACCCCCTTCAGCAACATCATTAGCAACACCCTAGCCAAAACCAAAACCCACCTGCACTACCCCAGTGAACTACCCCAGTGAACTTCAACCCTGCGTCCCTCTTGCCTATTCTTATCTTTTAGTTGTATAGAGGTGTTACCATTCAACCAATCAGTTTAGAAGTACAGTGCATCTTGATCCATGTCATCCAACTCATCATTCTCCCCAAACCCTCCCAACCCAAGCCCTCCCCTAATTTTCTTAGTTTCATAGGATATGTATTGAATATTATGACTGCAATCTCTCCACAGTTCCTCTCTTTATTCATTTACCCTCTCCTCCCAATGTCTTTCAAGTGCCTGTTTCCTGGTGTTTATTTTTTGGACTATGAGTTCATTTTTCTAAGACATTGTACCTTTGTAATTCTCCACTGCAAATCCAATACTTCACTTATACATTTGTGTGTACTTGCATACAATTCTGTATATCTTTACTTACACATTTATAAATGAGTTCTAGTTTCCATATATGAGAAAGATGTGTCCTTTGTGTCTCTGGACCTTCACTTAACATAATTTTTCCATGTCCATACATTTCTTTGCCAATGATATAATATCATTCTTTGTAATGGATAAGTAAAATTCTATTTTGTGTATATATATATATATATATATATATATAGTGTGTATATATTTTCTTGATTCATCCATATCCATTGTAGGACATCTGAGCTGTTTCCAAATCTTGGCTATAGTGAATAGTTCAGCAAAGAATAAGAGAAGTAAGTATTCTTGAAAAGATTAGCCTTTCATTTGGGTCAAAAATAGCCCTGCTTTGTCATGATGAAGTAACAGAGAAAAAGGGCGTTCTGTCGGGGAAAATAGCAATTTGAACAGAACTAGAGGAGAATGTCATGGGTTTGGTTCATGCATGTGTGTTGAGCAATGCTGGGGATAATCGTCTCCTCCAAGTATTATGGAGGCCCTTTACTCCATAAAACTAGATTGATTCCCAGGGGCTTGGAAGTTGAATTTGGGCTCAGTGGTAGAGTGCTTGCCTCACATGCATGAGACTCTGGGTTCAATTCCTCAGTACCACATAAGCATAAAAAAGACAGAAGTGGTACTGTAGCTCAAGTGGTAAAGCGCTAGCCTTGAGCTGAAGAACTGAGGGACAGCACCCAGGCCAAGAGTTCAGCCTCCATGATAAACAACAAAAACAAAACTAGGTTGATTCCTAACACTTGAAAATGCTCTCTAATAGGCTGTTTCTATCACAAACTTGTGTTCTTGTATTTCTCACTTGGCTTTTTGTGGCTTGTGGTTTTGTGGTGTTTTGTTGTGTTTCTCTGGGTTTTGTTATGGTTGTCGTTTGTTTTGTTTGTGGTGCTAAAGATGAAAGTCATGGCCTCATGCATGCCAGGCACTTGCTCTATCACTGCACGAGGAGTCCAGCCTATGTACTTGTTTAGAGCTTATGTTTTTGCATTATTCAGTGTCTGGGAATGTTTAGGAATATAATGAAATAGGTCAATAAAATAATAAACTACTAGTGTGCTGTATCAATGAAGTTCCATTTTAAAGACCCATCACAAAGCACTTTGTAAGGAGACCATCACCATGCATACAAGGCATGCTGGCCACTCTACTCTGTGTAAAAGTATTGGCAGGGGAAGCAATGGTGCTATGGAGTAATGGACAGTATTGATCCTTTCACAGGAGTCTCTGAGTCATCACAGTACTACACCAAGTTATTCTTAGAGGAACAGAAAGAAGCTTCATCTGCTTATCATTGATTCAAGTGCTTGAAATCAGCTCTGTGATTTATCAGCCCCCAGCACAGCTGTGAATTGCTTTGAATTTGAATCATTTTGAACATAATATAAAATAAGGGGGCCTATTTTTAGGTTCTACTTAATTATCTCCAATAATCAAGCACAAATCTTGGTATTTTTCCACTCAGCATTCCTTCTCTCTCCACTCTCTCCTTCCCTCTAAGATATAAGTGAGCATATTGTATGTTTAGATGCTCAGTGATTGCGCTGTAGCAATGGAGAGAAGAAAGGTCAACAGCATCTGCTTCAGGCCTTTTTGAAACAAGCAGCAGTAAAGAGCTATCTTCCATGAACTGCATCTCCAGTGCTCTCTGCCCCTTGCCTTCCCATGGCTGCTTTCCTTGACAGTGTCCAGTGTCCCCAGATTGTAAGAGTGCTAGTACTTTACACCCTCATTTGTTTTCCATTTCCCTGACCTTTAACTTCCAGATGATGTCTGCTTTGACTGAGTATCAACATGCTGTAATTATTACTTCTAAATGCTAAAAATAGCTACTGTGTGTGGTAATCAAAATGTTTTCTGAGCAAACTGGAAGACAGGTGAAGTCAACCTAGTAAAAGATGTTCAAAAGTGGCATGATACAGTATTTTCTCACATGGCTTGTATTTTGTTTTATTTGGGGTTTTGTCAGTTTTTTTTTTAATGTGATGCTACAGCTGCATGACTGACAATTTCTGAGCATATTAGTATCCAACTGGGTAAGTAGGTGGGTGAGGAAAGCTTGTCCCACCTTTATGATTGTTTCTGCATCATAAACTCTTAAAAGTGTATTTCTGGGTAGAAATGTATCTTGCATTTCTTCAGTAGATTGGTGTTGAGTTTTAAATCATTCTACAAGCATGTAAGCCAGTATTTGCTTGATGACTAAACAGGAATAAAGAACAATAAAAAATCAGGATTATATCCTAGAAATTATTTTTAAAGGATTGTAAAAAGAAAATATACTTATTATCCATAGCAATGTATATATGTATTTATATACATACATATATGTATAAACAAACGTTTACATTCCAAGTGGATCTGTGGCTTCAGCCACCACGGCATCTGTCTTTGAAAGTATACAGAGTAAGCTCCATCCCTCACACACTCTGAAGCCACAGATCCACTTGGAATGTAAACGTTTGTTAGCATGAAATCACTGGAGATTCACTCTTCAAAGCTCACAATGAGCCTCTGATTGCGGAAGGACAGGCAGGCCTGCTGAGCACTGCCGGCCTAAGGTTTTGTCAGCACTTTCATTGTAATCCTAAATTCATGGCTTAAAACCCAGTTGTAGCAGAAGATTGGAGACTATGAGACTATAGAGACTCCAAAACTTTTTCAGCGTCCACAATATTATCAGCTCAGACACTTGGACAATAGCATAGGGTACCAGGTTCGCTCATCGTGAACTTCCCATGTGGAGGTGCATGAGGAGCTTTCCATTACCACAGCAAAATTTCTGAGATAAGCAATATAAAAAGAAGAAATGTTTATTGTGTCTGATTATATTGGAGATTTCAGTCCATGGTCTATGGGTCCTATAAGTCATTTTGAGGCCCATGTCGGGAAAACACATTAATTACAGGAACATGTGGTTGAAGCAGCCCAATCACCTCATGGCCACCAGAAGTGAAAGAGAAAGACAGAGAAGTTGGTTTCACCATAGTCTTCTCAGGCATGCCCTCATATCTTCCAGTAGACTCCATCACTGAACATTTCCATTACCTCTCAATAATGCCGTACTGGGAATCAAGATGATTACGTGGCCCTCTGAGACACATTCCAGATCCAATATACAGCTAGAGGTTTTGACAAAGGCTGGCACTTCTAGATTGTTTTGTTAACTCAAACATGGAGTTGAAACTCAGTTTTGAAAATATGTTTTTATAAAACGTATCTCCTATAATAAGTATCAAAAAACATTTTAAACAAGTTCTTTGATATAAATGAATAAAGGCAAAATATTATTCCACAGGCATAAAAATCATTTAGAGCAAAATTCGTATTCTAAGTGCTTTGACAATATAGAGAAGATACTTACTTCAAATCAGTAGAGGCCAGAGAGTCTCGTGGAAGTGGAAGTGTTGGATCCTGCAGAGCAAGTGCAGTATTTGCAAGGGAGAGCTGCTTGAGGCAGGTATAGTTAGAGTGAACGCCTCCTTCCATAAAGACTGAGGGCTGATGTACTGCTGAGCCAGGAAGTGAATCCTGAAGGTCAAGATCCTGAAAACCACTCTTTGTTCTTAAGATTCAGCCCACATATCACCAAGATAGGCTACAATGCCTTAATTAGAATCTGAAGAAAAACTTCATTAGTTATTACATCCATTTATTTGATATACATTTACTGGGCACCTATCCATGACAGGCACTGAGTTTGATTGTAGAAAAATAAAGATGACAAAGACCATTTATCCTAGAATGATCACAGCCTACGAGTGGAGAGTATTTGCAGAATGGGTCATGAGAGTGAAGAGGTAAAAAGATAGGCTAGCAAGGCAAAGGTGGCTCACGCCTGTAATCCTAGCTACTCAGGAGGCTGAGATCTGAGGATTGTGGTTCAAAGCCAGACCAGGCAGGAAACTCCGTGAGACTCTTATCTCCAATAAACCACTAGAAAACCGGAAGTGGCGCTGTGGCTCAAGTGGTAGAGCACTTGCTTTGAGCTGAAGAGCGCAGGGACAGTGCCCAGGCCCAGAGTTCAAGCCCCACGACTAAAAAAAAAAAAAAAAAAAAAAAAGGCTGTTTCCTATCTTCCCATCATGTGTTGAAAGCTTATGGAAATAAACTGACAGGATGCAGATCAGTGGAAGAAAAAGGCATGCAAAATTTTTACATCCACATGGGAAAAATCACAGTACAGGAGTAATGAAGGTGGAGGCTTAAATAACTTCAGAGCTACAAGGTGAATAGAGACTGAGAAGGAAGAGGTATGGCCTATCCTGAAGAGAGAAGGTGGAAGAGACAAAACAGAAAGCACAAGGGAGCAAAGGTGTCTTGTAATGTTGAAGACATCATACTTCTGGGCTGTCCACAGAGATGTTGTCAGGTTGATAGAATGAAATTAGATGTGGAGACTTTAAGACTCCTGTTTTCTTGATAATTATTTCTGATTATTTGATAAAAATCTGGGAGGAGATTTAAGACAATTGCATATCTTCCCTTGATCAGAAAGGGGAGTTACAGCGAGAACTTTCCTCTGGTTCTCAATTGAAAGAAACAAGATAATTTTTGAGAATCTGTCTCTTACTTTCTTTGTAGTGCTAGGGATGGAAACCAGAGACTTGCACATATGAGGCAAGTACTTTATCATTGAGCCATGCACTAGCCCTAGAAAGACTGATTTTAATGCAGTTTCTTAGGCCTCTCAGCTTGTTAGACTATCTGAGTCCAAACAATACATCCATGTGACAGTGAACAACCAAAGAAAGAATTTATCAGTTCCACCTGAGCATGATGTGAAAGTCTTAATATGCACTCTGGCTTGAGATAAGTTGATAGGTAAGCTAGTAAAAATAAGAGAGCTCATTGAAAAAGGAAAGGCCAAGGACACCAATAGTGATGGCTCTGGGGTAGAAAAAACTTTTGGAGGGAAAGGAAGGAAGAAAGGAAGGAAGGAGGGAGGGAGGGAGGAACGGAAGATGGTACAGTTGATCATATCAGAAGAACTCTATTATATAGTAGCCAAGGTCTGATTCAAAGGAAATGTCCATAAGGAACCAGAAACTAGTTAGATGTGATAATTAGGAGATCTGAGGGACATGTACCAGGTACTTAATAGTCAAGTTCAGAGAAACAGAGAATAGAGTAGAGGTTTCTAAGGCCTTGTAGGAGGAAGAGAAATGAGAAGTTGTTTAACTGGTAATACTATTTCAGTTTTTGCAAGACAAGACTTCTAGAGTTGTGGCTGCCACTATGGAATGGTACAATTATAATACTAAAGGTGAAAATGTTTACATTGTGTGTACTTTAACTGAATTTTGTTTGTCAGTCGTGGGGCATGAACTCTGGGCCTGGACGCTGTCCCTCAGCTCTTCAGCTCAAGGCTAGCACTCTACCACTTGAGCCACAGCGCCACTTCCGGCTTTTTCTGTTTATATGGTGCTGAGGAATCAAACCCAGGGCCTCATGCATGTGAGGCAAGCACTCTACCACTGAGCCACTTTCCCAGCCCCTAGCTAAATTTTTAAATAAGGGAAAAATCCAAACTCCTTCACCTCAGAAAGACAAGATTCTAACACTTCTCTCTGCCACATAAAGGGCACTGGGTCCATCTGTGCTCTCATTTTCCAGTCTTGTAGCCAAGTGAGAGTGCTCAGCACTTTTCTGAATTGTAAACAGTTCTTAATTCACATTTTGTTTCTCCTTTAAATGCATGTAGCCCAATTTAGACTGCTTTAGCCTAACCTTGAGGTTAACTACTAACCAGCCCTCCCTGAGAGTTCTCCATCTGGCCATGGGCCATTCACATCCTCCAGGGCCATTTGTTGTGATCTTGTCCTTTCAACCTAGATTTTCCCACGAGGTTTTGAAACCTCAGAAACCTTCCAGCAAATGGCAGTTGTCTGCTGACCTATTATTAGCATGAAGTACTTTTAGCTTTGTTAGGTTTGAAATAATATACATTGATAAAGGGGGAAGGAAAGAAAGAGTTGTGCATTTTCTTAAAAGCTTCTTAACACATCATCTCTACTCCATTAGTCATGGGAGCTAATTTCTTTTTCACCAGCACATCAGTATTTACGTGGTAGATGAGAAAATATTTATAGTTCTAGGACCTTATAGAATTCCTAAAACTGATGGCCATGTCTTTGTGATGTTAGAGGTACTCTAGGCTGTGTACAGAACATGAATTCAACAAACAATTCATGAAAAAATGATTACATTTCTTCCCAAGTGTGTGCACACATGCTTACATCTACACCTAGGATAAGAGTAATCTCTACTTTTCAAGCTAGGTAAAAATGTTGGAAGGGTGACATTGATCAAGACACACTGTATTCATAAACTGCTTTGTTGAATGGCAACTCTTTGTACAACTACTTAAAGATAGTAATATTTTTTTAAAAAAAAAGCTAAGACACTAACCGTGAAAGTTGTAATTCTTGAGGATGACTCATTCTCAGTTTCTACAGAGTCCCCTGGACAATGAAAGAAAAATGCAGGCTGCCTCCCCCAGGTTTGCAATGAAGAGAAAATTCAGTGTCAGAAGACCTTGTTGGGAACATTGGTTCCATGGTTTAATAACTTTCACTCGTGGCATAATCCTCTACCTCTCTTTGCTTCTCGAGGGAGAGTAAACCTCATCTCATAGGGAAGAAAGCTGGGAGGATTGGTAGTGACCATGTGGGGAGCCAGTACCCCATGTTCTATGTGCTACATGGCGGATACTCAAGGAGAATCTCTTTCCCTTTTTGCATGAAGAACATTCAGCTTTTGTATGTCAACCCTCTGACAAAAGACACCATTCATAAGCTAACATACCCATTTCACAGCCAAAGCTAAACTGTCAAATACACTCAAGCAAGGGGTAAAGCATAAACCATTGCTGATTCCTCAAAAGAGGAGGAGAAGAGAGAGGATAGGAAAAGGAAAAGAACAAAGGAAGTAAAAGAAGGAGAAGAAAAACATAAAACCTTCAGCAGCGTGAAATAGGAAACATAAATCAAAGAACCCCTGAGGAATTGTGAGTTGCTTTCTCCCACATGCCCTCCTGCTGTGTGCTGAAGTATTGATCATCAGACCTGCCACTGGGTCAAGACATTTACATGCTGTTTCTAGGCCTGGTGGACATGGAGAAAAAAATATGACACAGTAATCTGATATTATCAGATCCCAGAAAGGCACTTCTGGAAACACTAATTGGATTTTTCTCCAGCCTTTTTTTTTTTTAAATTTAGTGAGTTCCCAGAGAAGATCACACCTCTCCTAACACTTATAAAGAGAATTTGTGTGCCAAGTAATACCTATTCAATGCTTGAGGAGATGTGTTGCCATGGTACCAATCAGATTTTGTCTTCATTGGGGAATAGAAATTAAAACTGACAATGGTTGAATACAAGTGTTTTTGTTTGTCCCTCTGAGCTGTGTTAATGCCTGGAAAGGGTTTTGTGGTTGTTTACTGGCTTTGAAACAATAGTAATTTAAAGTGTATAAGATAGGAAATAATGCAATGCATTTAGAGAAACAAGATGTCTCCCCAAAGGAGCTCATTATTCTTATAAATTTACATTATCAAAGAACGTGGGAATGCTAAAAAGCAAGTTCTTAATGGTCACAATAAGCAGTGTCATCTCAGAACCAAAGAGAGTTGGTGGGTAACTAATGGGGTATAAGTGCAAGATTGATCTAGAAGCCTAATTGGCTACTTTTATGGCTTTAGAATTCTGATCTTATATTAGAGCTATAAAATATCCATTGTGCTTCGGGGAACATCTGTGCATTTGGTTCTCATAATAAAAGAAATATTGAAAATCAAGAGCAGTAGCTTGCTTTAGAGAAAAACAAGGGAGTGATTAATATGGATTCAGGAAAGTGGCTGCCCATGGGGGCTGAGGTGGAGAGAGGAGAGGGCTTCAGAGACCTCGGGAATATTCAAGTTCTTAAGTTGAAGGGCATTTTATTATTTTTCCAAGAACTCCATATAGCCATCACCTTCAGTCACTGCAGTAAAATTGAGTTAAAAAGAGGGGGAGATCAGGTAAGTGAACCAAAGGCAGCAGATTCAAGTCTTGACTGTCTTAACTAGTTCCACGATTTGGTGCATGTCACTCACTTTGCTGAAACCCCACTCAACTACCAATTAAAAGGTTATTCAAATGGGTGACCCTCTCCCTCCTAACCTGAAAACTATCCAAATCTATGGATGGCAAATGGAATAGAACAATGCCAAATTAATCGTGTTGGGGAAAGTCTCTTCATCCCGTAAAACAAACAAAATCCCATCTACTCATCCATTCCAGTTCCACCGTTAGTGTGATTTATTCTAGAATCCCAAGGAAACGTCTACAATGTCTAGGTAATCATGTTGTTTGTTGAGCAGAACTGTGAGATTTTTTTTAAAGCATGGTATTGGGGAGTCAGTAAAAGCACTTGAAGGCGGAGATCTTATCTCTTTCCATCCTTCCAGACATCTCTTTCTCTGTCAGCCCATCTTATCACCTTCCCTGAATGTAAAACAGCAATATAATGAACTCAAGAGGCACCTAATTACTTCATGCTCATCAAATGTGTATGAATGCAGTCAGGTGCTTCATATTCTACCCTCTAAAAAATTACCAGAAAATAACAGTTCGTGGGACTGGGCTAATTACCAAACCACTCGGAAGTAAATGCTTCAAGGAAATGCTTCCTTTGAGTTTCCATCAAGATGCCAAAAAATAACTTCTTTCTTCATTCATTAAATCACTGTTGACGCAGCTTCTGTAGGGGAGGAGTGGGCTGGGCTGGGCTTGGGTGGGAGCAGGCAAGACCTGTGCTGGCTGGCTGTTGGTCATCATTTAGTTTCTATGAGCACAGATGGCAGGTGTGATCACTGCAAAGGAATTCTGGGGCTCTGCAGCAACTAGCAGGGTTTAGGACACACTTTCAAGTCTTGGATTCGTGTGTTCAACCAGAACAGATATGAAGGGGCTGCAGATCCACCTTGGCTCCTAGGTATCAGGATAGATTTTTGTTGCTCCCAGCCTGTCTGGAACACAGCCACCCTCAAGCTGAGCATCAGGCTTTGAAAAGTGGGGCAAATTTCTCAACCTCTTGGGGGCTCCATTGATTCTCTCATAGGGGAGCTATTCCACATGTTAGGGACACTCCCAAGGCTTACAGCTTCTTGCATCTAAGGCTCTGAGTGCAAGGCCTGGCACCTAATATTGACTCAAAAACTATGATCCTGGCTTCCTTTTACTTTTCGACTATTGCACTTAAATGGAAAGGTACCAGGCCTCAAAATTCCCTCTCTCCCTCTCTCTGCTGTAGTGTTCCATTAGTACTGATGAGAGTTGGACTGGGAGCTTTGATAGCAGCATGTATCTCCAAAAAAGTCCCAGAGTCCTTTAGATATAAGCATATGAGTATCTATGTGAATGGAGAGCAGCAGAGCTGAGCACCTAATGCCTCCTGAGCTTTGGGAAACAAAATCCAAAGGCCTGATGTCACAGGGTGATTTGAAAGAGTTTGACATTGTCATACCACCCCCTTTATGAAGGGTTTAATATCACAAATTTGCAAAAAAATGTTCATAACAGCATATAAAAGTGTACAATCAAGTCTTCTAATCAAATTATCAAGGAAAGATATGCTTATTCTAAATGTCTTAAGACAATTTAAAAATCCCCTCCCAGAAACTGAAATCTGAAGTCTGTGATATCCCTCTCCTTACATAAACATCTAGCTAGCAAGAAAAACATAGCATTTAATTGTGCTCTCCATTGCTATATTTCTATTTCATTCACCCCTAGTTATTTCTATCACATTTTTATTTTTTAAATATTTTTATTATCTTTAAGGAGTTGTACAGAGGAATTGCCATTCAACAACACAGATCATAAGTACCATGCTTCTCGATCAGTCTCACCCTTTGCAACATTCTCACCCACCCCTGGAAACCAACCCCTTCCCTTAGTTATCTTCATATTAGGTTGTGCATTGAATCTTTTACAACTTACCAAAGCAGTTTATGTGTATAATGCATTTTGATCTGTGCCACCATTTACTCATAACACTAACAAGTGATCTATCAGGGATTGAAATGCACATGCAGACCAAGAACTAAGCTCTTGTCTACTATGTCATCAGGAAATTCCAGGTCTGAAAAGTCACTCCTGATCACTTCTGACCACTTCACCTGTGTCTGTGCTAGCTGAAGCACTGGGTTGTGATTAGTGCCTGCCACTGGTTCACACAATAGCCTCCCAATAACTATCAAAGAAGTGATGTAGGCATCAGGTAAAAGAATAGAACTAGAGCATTTATCAATCTAAGACTCCAAGTAAAATAAAACCGTGTTTACTTCAGCCTATAAAATATTTAATGCTTGTTTATCTTTTTAGAAGGTAACAACCTTCTAAAACAATTTCAAATCTAGAAATAAATAATGATGTGTTGACCATTCAATACAAGAGACACTCATGTATTAAAATCTAAACTTACCAACCATGATGCAAAGTAGGTTAGGTTATTATTTGCATTTCAAGAAGAAACAATACAATTATTTTAAGTACATATGTTTTAGATGTCAGATTTTAGATCTTATTGTTGCTTTCAACTTATTTTCTTAGCTAGGCACTAGTGGTTCATGCCTGTAATCCTAACTACTTGGGAGGTTGAGATCTGAGGATTGTATTTCAAAGCCAGTCCACAGAGGAAAAAGTCCATGAGACTCTTACTTCCAATAAACTACTCAGAAAAAGCAAGAAGTGGTGCTGTGGCTCAAGTGGTAGAGCTCTAGCCTTGATCACAGAGAAGCTCAATGACAGAGTGCAGGCACTGAGTTCAAGTGCCAAGACCAATACAAAAAAATTTTTTTTGCTTCTCTCTGAACTGAGAAATCTTACATTCTTTTTGTTGCCAAGGCAAAGGAGAGTCATTTGGTGTTAATAAGAAGTTATTTTAGTTTCAAAATATGGCTTCTTCTGTGAACAAATAATGGATTTTCAAATTAACTGAAGATTCCCATGATAAACACTTATCTGGCATCATTTCTATCAAGTGCTCCTGCCTACTTCACATTTTTTTCTATTGGCACATGTACAATGTGCATTTCTTAATCTTCTCAGGAGATAGAACACCAGACAAAAGAGCAAAGGTCAAATCAAGGTCTTTCAGTTATGTCTTATTTCTATCAGAAAGTGCCTCAAAAATTTCAGTAACATGGAAATTGTACATGCTGTAATTAAAGGAAAGAGTTACTCTTTAAGTCATTCTAATATTATTACTGGAGATAACTTTGTCAACTTTTCTCATCCTAAAGTGCTAAGAAAGGCAATAATTATTTGTGTCTGCTGAGGTTTGATATTTTAGTGGAAGAATTCAACCACTGACTTATATTTAACTCTGTTCCAATAGGAATATGAGGTAATGAATGGGAGAAGTCACTGACCTGGAACAAGATCACTCTGAACATGACACTATTACACAAAATGGAACATTTACTTTCAGAGAACTCCTTCTTAAAGCAGTTCTGAATGCCTTCCAAAGAATAAAATGCTAGCTAGTATATTTTGAGATGCAGAATCAAAGATGATATCAAGTTACTGAAGGGTAATATACTTTGGCTGATATGCTGAGAGTGTTTGTTTTTAAAAGTTTTTACAATAAAGGTAATCAGGTGATTCTTAAGTTTTCCCAGAGCATCTCAGTAGAGTCACTAAAGGAAGAAGAAAGGGAAAGTGTTTAGGTCAGAGGTTCAAATCTGATTCCAGAATTTAAAAATCAATTACATATTGATTCCATTGTCAACACATTATAAGGATAAAAAAATTACTAATACCAACTCTTACTTAATTTGTTTTCAGAAAGATGTTTCATTTACTAATGTATGTTTTTAAGATTCTTGTTTTAATGAACATAAAATAAGATTTCCTATTTTTAGACACAGTGTGTAATTCCATGTATGTACACAATGTATAATGATCAAATCAGAGTAATTACCATGTCAGTCTCCTTAACTATAATTTCCTTGTGTTGTGAGTCTTTGAATAATTCTATCTTTACGAAACATGGAATATGCCATGAAAGTCACCTTGCTTTGCTGGAGAGCATTAGACTTTTTTCTTTCTTACTGAGTTTTGGTAGCCAGTATTCAATCCTTCTCTGCCTCCCCTCCTTTCTTCCTTTCTTAGCCTCTAGTGACCACTTTGCTAGTCATCTCACCTACTTCTGAGCTTCCACATGTGAGTGAGATCTGTAGTACTGGTCTTCCTATGCCTGACTTATTTCACTTCATATAATGTCCTTCAGTTCCATTCAGGTTGTCACGATAATTGGATTTTATTCTTTTTTATTCTTTACCACTCAGTATCTTAGATATGTAGCCTCATTTACTCCCAAACTATTCTGTAGATTAGCCAGAGCACTGGGAGACCTGGATATGTATACATATACACACAACACAAATACTGACTAAATGCTGTAAATGAGCAAACTTTCAGACTAAAATCGGCTGAAAATATATTTGCCCAATCTTTGATCTACCTAATTACAATCAGACACGAAGAAGCTTTTTATAAATCTCCAAGACTCTGGCATAGTATTCAATCCTTGGTACACACAATAAAAGATTACAAGAACTCAGTGTCCAATAGAGGGGCAAGGATATTAAAGCACTTTATAAACATCAAGGAAACCTCAAGACTATGTTTAGAGAGTTCAGTGTTTGGAAGAAAGGAATTCTTGTTTGGAAGGAAGGAATTCCAGTTTGGGTTTTACATTTTTTTTAATCTAAATAACTTTCTACTTTAGGAGAATTAGAACTATAATTTAGAATTTCCTTTTATAATTTAAATTTTATTGTAAAGGTAATATACAGAGGAGCTACATAGGTAAGGTAATGAGTTACATTTCTTTTTGTATTTTTTTATTTTATTAAATATGCTGTACAGAGGGGTTTCATTTGCATGAATAAAACTATATTTCTTGTCGAACATTGTACCCACTCCTTTGTTGTTCTCCTTCTATCCTTTCCCTCCCCAACTCTTCCCCCACATCCCAAAGTGTAAAGTTCATTTCTGACATAGTGTCTTGTGAGTATCGTTGTTGCAATGGGTCATCCTGTGTCCTTCTTTCAGCTTTTTGTTATTCCCTTCCCTTCTCCAAATCAGATAAATGTATATACAAGATGGAGAATCAAAGACAGTAATTGCCAAGGTTAAACCAGTGGGGGGAAAATGAAATAAAATAAGAAGGAAAGAATAGACACAGTAAATTGTAGACAACAAGTGAAGTAAGCCAGACCCAAGGAAACATAGGCTCTATGGTTTCCCTTATTTGTAATAATTAGTATATATCTAGGATAGTCCTGACAGAGAATCATGATAGCTCAATAGCTATGTACATATGATCATACAAAATGATGCTAATTGAATGAACTCCAAGACATGGAAATAACAAGTCTTTTTTTTCTTTTTGGTTGTTGACCTTGTTTTCACCAATGTACTGCATCTAGTTCTTCCTTCTTATTTTATTTCAGTTTTCTTTTTCCACTGATTTACATTTCTTTTTGAACAGTGTTACCCCCTCCCTCATTTTCTCCCACTTTTTCTCCTCCCAGCCTCTCTCCCCCCAAAGTTTTAAAGTTCATTTCCAACATAATGTCTAGTGAGTATCACTGTTGAATTGATTCACTCTTAGTCCCACCATCTTTGTGATTCCCCTTCCTTTTCCCAAATCAGATAAACTTATATACAAGACAAAGGGTACAGAAATGAAAAATAATGGCAACAGGGAATAAACCAAATTTTTAAAAAAGAAAGAAAAAAGAAATAACTGAAAACAGCACAATAAATCCTCCTGTTTCAATTTCTGGTAGTTCATTTCTATAAGCATCATTTTATACGGTCAAATGCACATAGCTATTGAGCCATTGTGATCCTCTCCTAAGAATATCCTCGTTTGTCCTCACTGTGTGAATACTTACATTGCCAAAGAAACACAGGCTGCATGGTTTCCCTCATTTGTAATAACTAGAATATGTATATAAATCTACAAGTTCATACAATGGATAGTAAAAGACAAACCTAAGTTAGAATTTCTAACAAAATACATGTTAACTAACATTTCTGAAATCATTCCTATTTTCTGAATGATTAAGCCAATGTTGTAATTACTAATCTATTGATTTTATGTAACATTTCCAGTGGCCTTGAAGGTTTATTATTATCTCATTTTATGTCTGTGAATCTGAAGAGAAATTTGAGGAGGCACTTTATGATCCCAAATTAAATTAATTTTAAGGAAAGAGATGCAGAAAAATAAGTGGCCAAAATTACAGGATGAAGATGAACCAAACAAGGGTTTGTATTCAGGTAATCTGACTCCAGGTACAGGACATGTACCCATAATCTTGTATAAACTCCACTTGTTCATAAACTCCTCACATCTTAGTTTATATGGAACTAGTGAGGAGAAGGAAGGTATCCAATGAGAAGTCTCTTTGAGATGGTCTATGTTATTAGCACATCATTTGTGGACATGCAGAATGTGATTGTAGGACATGATACAGATTAGAGAGAAGGGCTTTTCGTAGAGGAAGGAACAGCACTTGTCAAAGCATGGAATGTGCTTCAGGAAGAGCAAATCATTTTCATCTGCCTGGAAAGTTTGTGATAGCAAATGAGGCCTAACTGAATGAACATGTTACAGTCAGGTCTTTCAGGCAAAAATAGGCATGAACAAAACCATTTGGGGAAAATACTTTTTCCAATTCCTGAGGGAAAAGTCAAGATTCACTAGGATAAGCAGTAGGACTTCAAGATTTTTGCTTATTTTACACAATTTTATTGGCCATGATCAACTAACCAGATCATGGCTGTAGGGACAAAACAAAAAAAAAGTTCTAGAAACAGTTTTCTTATACCCTACCATTGAGAGATTTTCACGGGGGTGGAGGGGAATATAGCCAAAATGAAAGGTGAGACCCGGCATTTCCGGTTGCGGGCTTTTTTGTGCTTTTTGCTTTGTTTCTCACTGAATCATCCTTTGGGAGGACTGGAGGAAATAACTGTGTTCTGACTGCAGGACAAAGGTCCCTGGAAACTGAGGCTGCAAACTGCCCAGAAGATATTTACCTACAAATTGATGAACAAGGACCTGAATATAAAGACAATAAATGTTGGTTGTCAACAAAATCAACCAAAACCAGGAGCAGAGAGTGACTGGCTGGTACCTCAGAAAGCATCTTATCCCACACAAAGTGTTACAGGTCACAATAGATCTAGTTCATTAGCAAATATACCCAACTCAAGAATTTATAATAATCTTTGTCATCTTCAAAACAGATTCTCTGAAATAATTTTTTTCTTTTCTTTTGTGTATCAGTCATGGGGCTTGAACTCAGGGCATGGTACTGTCCCTGAGTTCTTTCACTCAAGGCTAGTCCTCTACCACTTGAGTTGCAGCTCCACTTCCAGTTTTTCTGCTGCTTAATTGGAGATAAGAGTCTCATGGGGACTTTTCTGCCAAGGCTTTGAACCACAATCCTTAGAACTTAGGCTAAGGAGGCAAAGGCCTCCTTAGTAGCTAGCATCACAGGTGTGAGCTACCAGTGCCTGACATCTCTGAAATATTCTTTTTTTTTTTGTTGGTTGTGGGGCCTGAACTGTGGGCCTGGGTGCTGTCCCTCAGCTCTTTAGCTCAAGACTAGCACTCTACCACTTGAGCCACAGTGCCACTTCCGGCTTTTTTCTTTTTGCTTATGTGGTGCTGAGGAATCAAACACAGGGCCTCATGCATGCAAGGCAAGCACTCTACCACTGAGCCACCTTCCCAGCCTCTAAAATATTCTTATGGCTATAAATATGCCAGGGACTCCTCACTGAGAATTTCGAAACCAACCAGTAAGCATTCATTTGTTGGGATGTGTTTGTTTTTTGTGGGTTTTTTTTTGCCATTTAACAAAGCAGTTTATGAAAACAGTACACCCTTTTCAATGTCATCCTTTTCATCATTCTCCTCATTCCCCCAATCCCACCTCTTTCCTCAATTTTCTTAATTTTATAGGATATGCATTTGATTTTATGACTGTATTTTCTCTCCTCTTCATTTATCTACCTGAACAATTTTGAATGACCTAAAGACAATTAAAGAATACCATTTTTCAAGTTTTTTAAGAGTAATTTTGATTTTTTAAGAAAATATCCTCCAAAGCATAGTATTAAGTCTGTTTAAAAAATATGCTCCAGTATCAAGTAGAATTGGTGTTAAAGAATTAGAAGATTATCACTGACCAAACCATAGGCTGATTCTGAAGGCTCATTAGTCCTAGTCAGTGTCTTGCCACGTATTTCTTGGAATTTTTCATCCCAGCCCACATTGATAACAGCCTACCTGAATTCTGACAGACAGGTCTCAATTTTACAGCCTCCATGGATTTTCACTATCCACTGGTTCTCACTCTGACACCTTCTTATTTAATCTGGAAAATCTTCCCCTATAAGAATCTGTTCATTTGATTTGGGCATCAGTGGCTCATGCTTATAATCCTAGCTACTCAGGAGACTGAGATATGAGGATTATGGTTCAAATCTAGCCCAGGCAGAAAAGTCCCCATGAGACTCTTATCTCCAATTAACCACTCAAAAACCAGAAGCAGAGCTCTGGCTCAAGTGGTAGAGTGCTAGCCTTGAGCACAAAGAGGCTTAGGGACAGTTCAAAGACCCTGAATTCAAGCCTCACAATTGACAAAAAAAAAGAAAAAAGAATCTGTTTATCTATCACATCTGCTGTGGATTGAGTATGTTTCTCCCTCCAACTTTCTGGAGTTTACATTCCATTGTGAGAAATTAAGAAGATGGAAACATAATCCAGCCATAACACTTAAAGATGAGTCCTTAAACCAAGTACTGGTAGCTCACATCTGTAAGTCTAGCTACTCAGGAGACTGGGATCTGAAGACTGTATATCAAAACCAGCCTGGGCAGAAAAGTCTGTGAGACTCTTATTTCCAATTAACTTAACAGACTATGAGTTCAAGCTCCAGGAGCAACACACACACACACACACACACACACACACACACACACACACACACACACACACACACACACGTGAGACCTTTAGAAAATTATTAAGATTAGAGAGAATTGTCTGTGTGGGGCTCCCATGACTAAATTCTGGTGACTTAAAAAGAAGAGGGACAGAGGCTAAGAGATACACATATTTCTTTTTTTTAATTTAATTTTATTGTCAAAGTGATACACAGAGATGTTACAGTTGCATACATAAGGTAATGAGTAAATTTCTTATCAAACATTGTTATCCTTCTGTCTCTCCCCATGTGATACCTGCACCATCTGAGCACTCTCCTAGCAAAGTCATCACACGATACTGCTCACAACCTTGAACTATCAGAGCCATAGCCTGATAAATAAACCTCTTTTGTTTTAACCTACCAAGTCAATGATATTATGTCACTTGAAAGGGAAAATAAAATAATAGACTATCCTGCTGAGCATCTATCTTTGGCCCTAAGCATATACCTTACTCTTCCATTCCTCGAAGGCATACTTCTTGATGTTAACAATCAGGTATTAAGCCAAAAATGTGGTATGCATCTTTATTCCCAATACTTAGGAGAATAAGGCAGGATTATTGTGAGGTTAAGGCCAGCTGCGTGATATAGCAAGACTCTGTCTCAAAATTGTTTTAAGTAATTAACTTTAAAAAATAAAATCAATAACATCGTGAAAATGGCAATACTTCCCAAGGCTATCTACAAATTCAACGCAATACCTATCAAAATTCCAACCTCATTCTTCAAGGAAATAGAAGAGGCAATCCAAAAATTCATATGGAACAATAAAAGACCCCGAATAGCAAAAACACTCCTCAACGGAAAGAACACTGCTGGAGGAATATCAATACCAAATTTCAAACTCTACTACAAAGCCATAGTAATCAAAACAGCTTGGTACTGGCATAAGAACAGACCTCAGGACCAATGGAATAGAATCGAAAACTCAGAAATGAACCTACAGACCTATAGCCATCTAATCTTCGATAAGGGAGCTAAAACAATAGAATGGAAGAAAGACAGCCTCTTCAGTAAATGGTGCTGGCAAAATTGGTTAACTACATGTAGAAAACTAAAGCTAGATCCTTCTATATCACCCTGCACCAGAATCAACTCCAAATGGATCAAAGACCTTGAAGTCAAAGCAGACACTCTGAAAACATTACAGGATGGAATAGGAGAAACCCTAGGTCTCCTTGGCACAGGCCGAAATTTTTTGAATAGAGACCCGGAAACACAACAAATCAAAGAAAGGTTGGACAAATGGGATTGCATAAAGTTGCAGAGCTTCTGCAGGGCAAATGACATAGCTAGCAAGATCAATAGAAAGCCCACAGATTGGGAGAAGATCTTTACTAGCCATACAACGGACAAGGGTCTCATATCTAAAATATACTTGGAACTCAAAAAATTAAACCCCCCAACAACAAATCCCCAAAGAAACAACTGCCCAATAAATAAGTGGGCGAAAGACTTAAAGAGAAGCTTCTCTGAAGAAGAAAGAAGGATGGCTAATAGACACATGAAGAAATGTTCAACATCCCTAGCCATAAAAGAAATGCAAATCAAAACAACATTGAGATATCACCTCACCCCAGATAGAACGGCAAAAATCAAGAACTCTAATAACAACAGATGCTGGAGGGGATGTGGACAGAAAGGAACCTTACTTCATTGTTGGTGGGAATGTAAACTTGTCCAACCACTTTGGAAAGCAGTATGGAGGTTCCTCAAAAGACTTCACATAGAACTCCCCTATGACCCAGCAATCCCACTTTTGGGCATTTACCCAAATGCTTACAAACAAGACCACACTAAAGCTACCACCACAACTATGTTTATTGCAGCATTATTTACCATAGCTAAGATATGGAACCAACCCAGATGCCCCTCAGTAGATGAATGGATCAAGAAAATGTGGTATATATACACAATGGAATTCTATGCCTCCATCAGAAAGAATGACATTGCCCCATTTGTTAGGAAATGGAAAAACTTGGAAAAAATTATATTAAGTGAAGTAAGCCAGGCCCAAAGAAACATAGGTCCCATGGTTTCCCTTATTTGCAATATCTAGTATATGTACGAGTCAAGCGGAAAAGGTCAGATAATGTGATGTCAGGAAAATGAACCCTTAGATATGTATTTTAATGTTTTTTCTTTCATACATGTGTTTCTAACGCATTTATAAGATTATCTCTTTGTTGCTTTGTATGTCCCTCCCCCACAGTATAACCCCTGCTTTCACTATATTTGATGTCAGTATAACTTGTGGAGGAGATGGGGAAAAACCAGTTGCTTAAGGATACAGGTGGATCTGATGCAACAATGAGAAGTACAAGTTGTCATGTCCAAACGAGCTTTACAACGTCAGTGCGGGGGGGAGGGGGGTTGGGGGGGGAAGGGGGTGGGAGGGAGGGGGGAAGGAGAAGGATTGGGATGGGGGGAGGGGGGAGGCTGGGAAGGGATGGGAAGGGTAAACAAAGGAGGAGGCTGCAATGCTTGGTAAGAAAGGTACGTATTATCCTGCCCATGCAATTGTAACCCCTCTGTACAGTATGTTCACAAATAAAATAAAATAAAATTAAAAAAAAAATAAAATCAAGTTTTATATGTTTATGTATCTGTAACTTCTACAAAAATAGTAACTAAGAAGCAGCGAATAAATGCTTGGATATTCCAGAGAATATTAAATAAATTTGTATCACACAACAGCATAGATAGAACAGCCTTTCAAGAAAACTGCTTTGAAGAAATCAGCCATTCTAGCTTTAATATGTACATTTGGTATACAGGTTTAAAATACTGATTGATCTTTAAAGTTTCACCATCTAGAAAGTGCATAGTATATTCATATATTTATATTATACTTAACTCATTAGAGAGAAAAAAAGTAGAGAAAATCTTTTAGGCAAACAGAAAGAACCCAAAACAGAAAGAATTGGCATTAAATGTGATAGAAACAAAATATATTTTAAGTATTCAATTCTTTGCGATGCCTTCATTATTCCATTCATTGCTTGAGTTTCATATGTATAGTTTTAAGAATAGTTCTTTTAAAATAATTTTATTCAAATTATATTGAAAATAATTCTGAGAGCAAACAGCTGCAGTATGAAATTCAATATACCCAGGCCCAATGAAGTATCAAGACATCAAAATTTTTACACATTGGTAGGCCTGAGAAAGAACAAGTACTAGTCATGAATGTGAGCTGCAACATCCATGATGCTTAGTGCGGTAATACTCTAATCCTCAAGGACTCCTTCAGGGAATAGGGGAATGCATTGTCTCATCCCAACACTTCCCCTGAGGTTGCCCAGAGCACTCTTTCAAAGCATGATATTTATATACATCCAGAGAGGGCAAAAAGTCCCAGCAAAGGGAATTCTAGTCCTGACCTTTCATTGTGGATGCTGTCTCTAGTAGCTAATTAGCATACCACAGAAAACATCAATTAAAGCCTTTTTATAAAGATCTCATTTCATAGTCTGGAGAGAACCAATCCAGAAAGTCATTCATTCAAATAAAGGCCAGGCCAATTGGTGTCTTATGTAATGTCTATTTCCACTTTCCTAATTTTTGAGTCAGTGATAAATCACTGCACTGTTAAAGTCCTGCCCATTATGGCCAAACTGGAAATTTGGAAAATATTTCCACCTAGGTGGCCTCTGTGGAATTTTGGTCTTAATCTGCCATGGGGTGTTGTAGCAAAGAGAAGTATGCAATTAGCTGGAAGTCCTTAGGATTTCTGCACGTCTCACCAGGAAGAGAAGCACAAACCAGAGCAATCTGGGCACCTTGTTTTCAATTGAAATGATCCCCTCTTACAGTTTTGGGTTGTTTCTAAATGCATTTTCATCATTTCTAGGAATATAGTTCATCACCATTCATTGTGCATTGGTCAAGGGACATAGTATGCATGTATGGAAGTATTACACTAAAACTTTTGTGCAATCAATATACACTAACAATAAATAAATACTGGGTTGGGAAATTTTTAAATAGTACATGGTTCTGGAATATACATTATATAACGACCCCCCATGTTCCAAGACACCCCATCTCTTTGTTCCAAGACATGTTCCAAGATACCCAGTGAGTGCTTAAAACCTTGAGTAATTTCTAATGTACTTATATATAGTCAATTTTGTCTGAACATACACACATTACAGTGTGTAAACACTGTACAGAAGGGTACCTAGTTACATCCTTGCAGAAAAAGCACCGAATCACAAGATATCACTCCTCTATTCAAAATACTGCACAATGTAAAACATATGAATTGTACATTTCTAGAATTTTCCATATTACATTTCTGGAGCATTACTGACTGCAGGCAACAAAGAAGGGGGAATTGTTTACCCACCCATTACTTCTAGAAATTCTAGATCCAACACACTGTCTCATGTGGCAAATATCTTTATACTTCTATAGTTAACATTCTATGCAGCAAAAATGACAGAGAAAGTCATCAAAATTGCATTATCTTATAAAAATTATTATCTTTAAGTAATTGAACAAAAGAGTTCAATTCAACTTGTTAGTTTATGAGTACAATGCCCCTTGCCTGCTTTCCATTGTAGGTTCAGGAATGTGAAATTGATATCAACTAATACACATTGCTTTGTGAATTCTAATTTGTCAGTTCCAACATCCCAGTAGGATTGTATCCCTTGAAGACCAAAATATTTCTATATTTTTGTTGAGGGTAGTGGTTGTGTTTTGTTTATTTGTTTTGCTTTCTTACGACTCTCACTATGTAACTAGCCTTGAACTTAGAATCCTCCTACTTCAGCTCTCTGCTGCTGAAACTAGAGGTGTGTGTCATTACATCCAACACCTTGTATTTTGAATGCTTTGTATTTTTAAAAGCTTTGTGTTTAATAAATTTTACTATTATTATCTTTTAGTTGTACAAAGAGGTTTCAATTCAACATGTAAGTTTGAAATTAAGTTTTATCTTGCTTCCTTTAAAATTTTTATCATAATAGTATAGAGGGGTTACAGTTACATAAGGCAGGTATCGTGTTCATTTCTTTTTGAATAGTGTCACCCCTCCTGCATTTTCTCCCATTTTTTCCTTCCTGCGGCCCCTCCCTGCAAAGTTTTATACATCATTTCCAACATAGTGTCCAGTGAGTATCACTGCTGAATTAGTGTAAATTTGGAATTAATTTTTTTAGCTCTTGCATTTTCCCTAATAGCATATGTACATCATAGTCCTTTCATGTTGGTCTATCAGAACATCATAGATAGGGTAGTTTATACAACAGGAATTTATTGTCTCACAGCTCTAGTGGCTAGAAGTCTGAAAGCAAGGTGCTAACAGGACCCTGTCAACTCTTTCTGGAGGAAGTAGGGAAGGATCTGTTCAGCACTCTCTCCCAGCTTCCTGTAGATTTTTAGCAGCTTTAGTTTAATCTATACATGATGTTTTTCCACGTGGACATGGATCTGTGCCCGAATTCTCCCTCTTTTTTAGATTAGGTCAGATTAAGACCCATCCTAGTTACCTCATCTTAATTTAGTAAATCTGCAGTAACACTGTTTCCAAATAAGATCACATTCATAGGTCCTCAGTGCCAGGACTTCAACATACAAAGTTTTGGATCTCACAATTCAAACCATAACAGAAATGTTACTGGCTAGATCATCAATGGAAATTAGTCATTGCAATTTAGTGCCTGAATGTATTTAATCTTAGAACATGGCTGGGACTCCTGCTGTGGTTGGAATGGGCATGCCCTCTCAGAATTCCTGGGTTGAAATCCTAAATCCAAGGAGATTGTGGTAGGAGGTGGGAGCTGTGGGCAGGGATTAAGTTATGAATACAGGCCATCATTAGTGGGATTAATGTTCTTATATTTTGTTATCACCATCATAGCAAACAAATATAGTCCATGCAAATGGGAAACCATCTTTTGTTACCTGCTATGTCACTTTGCTTCCTGTAACTTCCTCAGAACTTATATAATATTTTCCTGTCTTTTCATTATCTTTAAGTAATTATACAAAGGAGTTGCTATTGAACAATTTTATACAAAAGTCAGCAGACCTCAGCTGATTATAAAACTAACCCTTTAAAATTAAAAGCTGCTGGATGCTAGTGGCTCATGCCTATAATTCTAGTTACTCATGAGACTGAGATCTGAGGATCATGGTTCACAATCATCCAGGGAAGACAAATCTGAAAGACTCTTATCTTCAGTCAGCCAGCAAAAAGCTAAAAGTAGAGATGTGACTCAAGTGGTAGAGTGCAAGCCTTGAACAGAAAAGCCATGCAAATACATGAAGCCCTGAGTTCAAGTTCAGTACCCCCATCTCCCCCGCCACACACACCCTAATAAGATAAAGAGAGATATGCAATGAAGACTGCACCATGGCCAATAGAGTCTATTTGCCTTCTAAAAATCCATCAAAATGTATTGGAAGAAGTGCATTTTAATACAAAATAAATGAATATGCTGGCAAGAAGTAAAGAATATAGTTATACCATCTACATGAGAAAAATAAAGTCAAGGCTAGCTTTATATCCTGCAGAGTTACTCCAGAGTTCCAAATAATTTACTAATTTAACAAATATCTGTTGAGTGTCTCTGGTCTGCCAGGCTCTTCTAGTCCCAATGCTTATTAACTGTCTGTTGAAATAAAGTGAAGTTGTAAGTGTATCTCAAGCCTTTGGCAACAGGCTTGCATCTGCTTAGTTACTGTCATTCTTAGTTCCCTGGGAAAGCATCCATGTCCTCAGATTCCTAAACCTCACACATTCAGCATCTCTCCCACTCTCTGACCCAAGGCCCAGGGTCAATGTCCCTGCCAAGAGCAGATTTCTGTGTTATAATCCTTATGTACAAAGGGTGAAGAGGTCTCTGAAAAGACCCTTGACCCAGGTCAAAAATGCTAAGGGAAAGAAACAAATATTGACAAAAGGAAACTGGACTGTGGTCATCTCAATTTCCAGTAAGGTTTTCCCTAAGGCCAAGAGATAATGTAACAAGTCATTTGTAAACATGTTCAAGCTTCTGGCTAAGACAGATTTAAAAACAAGAAAAGCTACTTTGTCTCTAGTTAACTTCCTGGCCTTAGGCTTCTGGCTAGTAATGTTTGGGAGAACTGAACTGAAAAAGTGAAGACATTAAGTAATAATCTGACTTGTCAATTTTAATTGAACATTTATGGTCAGAAATAAAAAGATTAATATTAATAGTAACAGTATCCAAAAGAAATTACAGCCTTTGTGTTATGTGAATTGCTGTTTCATTAGAAGATTCTCAAGGAAATTTTATAAAGTAGGTAATGCTGCTGCTTTTGCTTCATTGAATACATTACAATTTATGTTAATCCATTTTCTTTTTTCATCATGTTAAGAGATCCTGATGTTGTACATAGGTTATGCTGTACACATCTATAAAAGCAATCGATGCTGTACACATGGTGCAGTTTCACCATCTATCACTGGGCTCTTCATCTTCCATCAGCTTCCAGCTCTGAGCCACCAGGAAATGGATGCTTCTCTTACACAATGAATTTATTCACTTTGTGTTAGTAGATACACCTAGAAACTAAGCTATATCTAAGGAAGCTCCCCAATGTAATTACAGGGGAACAAGGAATTTGAAAGTCATTTTCATATTGTTATTTACCTGCTACCAAGTTGTTAACCAATAAGTGAAGCCAGCACCAGTGATGGTCCATATCTGTGATCCTAGCTACTCAGGAGGCTGAGATTTGAGCATCATGGTTCAAAGCTAGACTGGGCAGGCAAGTCGATGTGAGTCTTGTTGCCAATTAACCACAAAAAGCTGAAAATGGAGCTTTGGTTCAAGTGGTAGAGTGCTAGACTTGATTACAAAAGCTCAGGCCCAGATTCAAGCCTCAAGAGCAGAAAAATTAAAATTAAAATAGCCAGGTGCCGGTGGCTCATGCTTGTAACCTTAGCTACTCAGGAGGCTGAGATATGAGGATTGCAGTTTAAAGCCATCTTGTGCAGGAAAGTTCTGAGACTCTAATCTCCAATAAACCACCAGAAAACTGGAAGTGGCACTGCGGCTCAAGTGGTAGAGAGCTAACCTTAAGATGAACAGCTGAGGGACAGCTCCCAGGCCCAGAGCTCAAACCCCATGATCGACAAAATTAAAATAAAATAAAATAAATGAATCCCAAATTGGCAGGTTTTATGGTGAGTCTGATTAACTACTTTAAAAATTCCAAATTCTGACATTCTGCATTGGCATTAGATTATGAAAACATTCTTACCACCCTTATAACTAGAGAAACTAAATCAAAATTACCCTGATGCAAGATTTCTTTTCTGAAATGGTGACAAAATTCAGATGATGATTGACCACATTCTGTATTGGGGGGCCAATGGAGTATCAAAAGCAGCTGTGCTTGTTGATAGTGTGTGCAAAGATCACCCCAGGAATGGTCTTCCCAAGATCCTTGACCTGGCAACCCAACATCTTTGTATCTACTCTGAGGGAAGTCCTGAAAAGTATAAAGTCATATTTTCACACGATTGTGTATTTTAATGCCATTCGCAACAACAAAAACTCAAATTAGGTCAAATGTCCATCAATAAGGAACTAGTTGAATAAATTATGATACAGCTACTCAGTGGAGCAAATTGTAACTTTAAAACAGAAAGAACAAAGATAAATCTGTGTTCTAATTGGCACAATCTTCAGAATGTATTGTTAGAAGACTATGTTAAAATAAAAGGTAAGTATAGTATGTATTATGAGGAAAATTGCACATGTACATGTGCACATACATACATACACACAACTATTTTTGCAAAAGGAAATACAAAAAGGACATATAGAAATGAAAATGGAAAACAGTGGGAAAATTGGCCTTTAGTGCTATATCCAAACTATAAAAGTGAATAAAATTTAATATCTAAAAGTTAAATATATGAATGAATCTATCTGTAGGCTAAGTTAATGAAAAATTAGGAAAAGCTTTATTTCAAATACTTTAAACCAGTATTTTGGCAGAATAACTTAGTGAGTCATGTTCTAAGTAAAATAGATTAGTAAAGAAATCTTAAACCTCAGTAATCAGCTCTGTATCTGTGATATTAGTACTGATCATTTTGAAACTATCCTAACTGGGGGGTTAGAGTGACAAAAATAATAAATTACGTTAATATTATTAGGAACAAGATTATCTGTGTAGAAAACAAGCTATAAGTATAGAATATATATATATATATATATATATATAGGGCTTGTGGTTTACAGTTTGGATTTTATACATTAGTGTGAGCTCATGATTTTATAAGCCATATAATTTATGGAAATATATAATGAATATATACATCAATTATAAAGAAATAGAAGAAATAACCCAACTGTGTAGACATATTGGTCCTGCTGGTCAGATCTGTTTATCATTCCCACCAAAAGAGAGACCCTGGCAGGAAGGGCTAATTTCCAATACAGGGGCCACATGAGGTGAACCTGATATACCTTATTGTTCCAGGATAAAAGAAGCTATAAAGGACTCGAAGATTATATTAAAATAAAACTAATGTCAGCATGAAGAGGATTTAGTTGGCTAAGATGAGGTCTTTTGAATTAAAAGAGTAATTATTGCATTGATTGAAACCACTAACTATACAGAGAATAACATATTTGAATTATAATTAAATAATCAGAAAAATTCCTAAGAGGAATAAACTTTACTAAACATTTTAGAAATAACTAGGATGTCACATTCTTACTCTCAAAGTTAGCAATTAAAAACACACAAAGGAGGAGGCAACAATGCTCAGTAGGAAATGTACTCATTACCTTGTTCATGTAACTGTAACCCCTCTGTACAGCATAAAAAACATACAAAATGCACACACACACACACACTCAAACACTCACACACTAAGCATCTATCTCATCTTTCCTATAAAAAGTACATTTCAAAGATGACCAAACCACCACTGAAGAGGGAAAATTCTCACTAAGAATATAATTTTAGCTCATAAATATGTAAAAACTAATGGAATTAGAAATATCAGCATGGATCATTAAATAGATGAAGTCACTTGATGAAAAATAGATGGAAAATGTATACTATTATTAGACTATCTTTAGCATCCCAAGAACAATGAGGCAATAAGATCTTGTGTGTGTGTGTGTGTGTTAAAATAATCACAATGAAAGGTATATTCCTATCTCCTCCACAGAAAAGAACAAGAATATATAATCACATTAACAGTGTGGAAATTTTTAATGTGAGAATTTCTAAAAGCTAAGTAGTCTTCTTTCTCCACTGAAGTATATAAGAAAAATGTCATATGACTGGAAAATGCTTCTCAGTGAAAAAATTAAATGAAGATGGAAGAAAGGAGGGGACAAGGATAAAGCAATTGAGACAAAATAGAGTTAAAGCTTTGTGATGACAATATGGAATCTAATTGTGCTAGTCTTCTCTCTATGGTTTTATTTGAAACCTGTCCTAGTGAAATGTTAAGAATGTGTCTTGTGTGCATACAAAATCCTTAGAGGAATTTTTACCTGCTCTGCTTTCCATAATATTTAAAAATTATAGGAAAGCTGTATATGGCAAGAAAGGCAAGATTAAACAGAAGCAAAATGTCTACTTGTTTCAGTTGAATACTCTAAGCATAGAAGTTGGATCGGTAATAATAAATATTCTTTTAAAAAGATTGAACCATTTTAAAGCATTATCTACAAAATATAGGTACTCCCTTTTTTCAAGGTCAAGAATATTAGAATTTTCTTGTTTCTTAAACACTTAAGATCTTCTTAAAATGGTGATGTGATCCTGCCTGCCTAAGTCCCTCTGCCCAAGCAGGTTGATGAACAACCAGAATTCCAGAACACTGGTCTTTTAGGTTCTGTGAGAATTTGGAAAGGAAGCAGATCCTGACAATGAAAATTTTATTAGTATCACAGAACATGTGTAAGAAATAAACATAAGACATGGACCAAGTAGGAAACGAAGATTGTCATGTTAAATGAAATTAGCCAGTCCGCAGATATGTCAATTTTGTTTTTGGGTGGTACTAAATTTTCAATTCAGAGCCTCTTTTTACTATTTTTTTATTTTTTTATTTTAATTTTTATTTTTTGTGAACATACTGTACAGAGGGGTTACAATTACTTGGGCAAGATAATGAGTACATTTCCTATCAAGCATTGCAGC
>NW_012267225.1:20685047-20710254 GCF_000151885.1 Dipodomys ordii
AAAGTGGTTGAACAAGTTTACACTCCCACCAACAATGAAGTAAGGTTCCCTTCTGTCCACATCCCCTCCAGCATCTGTTGTTGTTAGAGTTCTTGATTATAGCCATTCTAACTGGGGTGAGGTGGTATCTCAATGTTGAAAAAACAAAAATTTTAAAAAAGAAAAATTATGGAGTGATCTTGGAAGAGCTCACTCATATTTAGCAAGTTATATATATTAACTTCTCTCATATTTTCACCCCACCAAGCCAGTAATCTTGTAACCTTGCCACACCACAATGCCTACTGTAGCTGTGCATCCCTGTAATCAGCCTGTTGTCTGCCCAGAATCACTCTCTCATTTTCTCTTTATCTGCTTAACCTTCCCTGGGAAACTCAATTCATATATGTCCAAACTAATATATCTATACATATACAGTTATGTCCAAACTAATATATGTGCATGTCTAGGTATGTCCAAACTAGAATATATATATATATATATATATATATATAATACACACACACATACACCACAAACAGCCCTGTGGTGTGTGTGTGTGTGTGTAGGAGCTACGCCATGGCTCCAGCTCTTTTTTGTATCAGTTACTATTGAGATAGCGTATTGCTTCCTTAACTGGAAAGTACCACCTTAATAGATGCTAGTGTTAATCAGGGAGACACGATTGAGGAAGATAATTGTATAAGTGCTTAATCTATTGTGGAGATTTTTCTGTGGAGTGATATAATGATAGCATCTGGGAAAATGAGTACTTGTATAATGAGTTCTTCTGTGGAAATGAAAGCAACTGTATGCAATGTCTCTACCTGAGAGAGCTGTTTCACCAAGTAATTTTGTTACCAGAGGATGGGTGAGGGCTTCCCTCAGCTTCCTGGGTCCTTGAGATCCACTCATGCAAAGCATTTCAGGGTGTTTTAAAAAAAAAGGAGTCTTCTCAGATGAACATTTTAGCAAAGATTTATTTTAGTGTAACAAGGTTAAAGTCAGGAGAAATAGAAAAAGAGAGAGAAGCATTTTCTGCTCCCTATGCAGGAAATGACAGATGTTACAGACTTTATTTATTTTTGTTTGCTTAGCTGAATAAATATACAGGATCATATTGTCTAGCAATTCCTAAACCTTAGATATTGGTTTTAGGTGAGTGAAATGGGTTCCATTTATCAACCTAAAATATGCAGATATATATAAGCTTCCCTAAACATAGGGGAAACAGGTGAGCTGGACTTTCTTCTCTCATATATGCTCTTCATCTCTAGCCCTACCCATTCATGAAGATTTGGCATCATTTTACTATTTCAATGGAGATCCCAGGTGCAGACAGCCTCTCTAGTGTCTTCTATTGTTGGAACTTAAAAGTAGATGCTTTGAGCCAGGCACTGGGGGCTCACACCTATAATCTTAGTTACTCAGGAGGCTGAGACCTGAGGACCAATGTTCAAATGCAGCCAGGGGAGAAAGTCTGTGAAACTCTTATCTCCAATAATCTACTTAGAAAAAAACAGAAGTGGTGCTGTGGCTCAAGAAGTAGAGTGCTAGCCTTGAGCACAGAGGCTTAGTGACAGCACCCAGGCTCTGAGTTCAAGCCTCAGGACCAAAAATGTTTTGGCAGAGGAACCTTTACTCCTCTTAGGTCTTGGTTTTAATTTCCAAGTCTGGCCCTTTTGATATTTGTTATAAGTAATTTTTCCTATCCTGAATCTGTCTATTTTGCCTCCATTTGAGAGTGGGGAAAGGAGAGCTAGAAATCAGTTGTGAATATTCCTTGAATCAATGAAACTGGCAGACATCTCTTCCCGTGACCACTGCTGGGGAAGAGTAGGACCTGTGTGCTGGAGCTTAGTTCTCTTGGATAAAGAAAGGCTCTTGATGACTTTCCTTGGAGGCAGGAGCCCTGAGAATGAAGGAGAAAGCAGTCCAGGCTGAAGAAAAAATTGATGATACCATCTTGACAAATCCTAAGTGTGAAGAGCACAGGTGTGTTCTAGCATGTCTTCAGACGGAAGCCTAGGAAGACAGAGGACCCCAGTCACAGGACACCCTGAGAGTAGTTGATGGAGACTGGTAAAGGTGTTGAGAGGACAGTAGCCTGGCCTTCACTGCTGGAAGATGGCCACTCAGCTTCATGTGTGGCATAGGTCAGCCAAAGAAATAAGAGAGGTAGACAAGATCAAGTTGGGTAATTTTGAGTAGATATTTCCATCCTGCCTACCTCTCTATGAAAAACAGAAAGAAATGTGGTATTCCAGGAAGTATAAGTTAGGGATCAGGAGAGAAAGCTGAGGTAAATTTTAGTCAGTGTAGGTTGCTATAACATGTTATCATTGACCAGGAGGCTTAGACAAGACACATTTATTTCTCATAATACTAAAGTCTGGGAGGTCCAAGGTCAGTTTCCATGTCTAGCAAGAAAACTGACTTCCTGGCTTACAGGTGGCACCATCTCTACCTGTCCTCATATGGAGAGTAGAGCTGCAGCAAACTCTCTTCTGTCTCTTTCTATAAGGGCCCTAAGCCCATCTTCATCATCTACCTTTATCATCTGCCCCAAATAGTAACCTCCTAGTATCTTCTTCAAGTTGAGGATTATGTTAGGATTTCACCAAATATTCATTCCATAACATATCCTTTCCCAAACTGTTTTCCCTCTGTGTCTAACAATCCTGACAATTTTTATTCTACCCAAACCTTCTAGAACTCAAAACCTCTTTTGAAATGCATGTAACTGTGATAGCCAGGGAAGATCACAGCAGCAAAGTGAGGAATTGTTCTCTCACTCGTTTATCATTGAGGTTAAGAAAATGTTCTGCAAACAATTTATTGACACAAAGGGCAAGGCAAGGTCTATGGCAAAGAATGAAGTCCATGTCGTGAGAAATTCATGGTAACTTGGGGAGAAGGTATTTGAGGCAGAAGTTGGCTGAAGAAAAGAGCAATTGTCACTAAAGTCCCATAGAAGCAGGAGAGAGTAAGAACAGCATGGAAGAGAGACTGAAGGCATGGTTCAAGAAATAGAGTACCTGACCCTCAAAAACTAAAATAAAAAACAAAACCTATCTCCAGGCTGAGTGTAGTAGTTCAAGACTGTCATCTTAGCTACCTGGGATGTAAACATCAGTGAACTGTGGTTTGAAACTAGCCCATGAGTAAAATTTCTTAGCCAATAATTGGGCAAGGAGGCAGGCTCCTGTTAGCTACAGGATAAGCACAATGCCTGGGCTTAGTGAAACATGACTCTCATCTCCAGAGACCTAGAACACAGCCCAGGATGACTTGAGCAGAAGTGAGATCCTGCCTCAAAAATAACTAACTGAATACAAGGGACCTAAGGAAACTTTTGGTCTATTTCATAGTTGTCCTTAAGGGCTAGCATCTCTACCTCTTGTTTTCTTTCATTCCTCACTCCTGAAAATATTGGTTTTAGAATAGTGTAGTAGTCAGCTTTCTGTTAGCATGATAAATAGCTTGAAATAGTTTAAATGAAGGCTTGCACTTTTTCCAGAGTATCAATCCATGGAAAGGCAACAGATCACAGTGAGAGAACATGATGGAACCAAGACATATTTACCCCATGATGTCCACTAATCAGAGTGACAGGAAGCGTCCGGAATATCAATGTTCCCTTTGTAGGCACTCTGCCAATGACCTAGCACCTTCCACTAAGCCCCACCTCTTTTTTTTGTCGGTCATGGGGCTAGAACTATGGGCTTGGGCATTATCCCCCAACTCTTCAGCTCAAGGAGAGCTCTCTACCGCTTGAGCCACACAATGCCACTTTTGGTTTTCTGAGGAGTTTATTGGAGATAAGAGTCTCCCAGACTTTGCTGCCCAGGCTGGCTTTGAACTATGGTCCTCAGCTCTCAGCCTCCTGAGTAGCTAGGATTACAGGCTTGAGCCACGGGCACCCGCCTAAGCCCCACCTCTTAAAGGACCTCCCAGTAGCCCCTCAGGCTAGGGAGGAAGCCTTTAACCAATAAGTCTTTCCACATATTCAACATCCAAACTACAATGGATAGATGAAAGATTAAATGAAAGATTATTAGACTTTGCCAGAGAACCATATGGACATCCAGGTACAGAGAACAAAGAAAGGTGTATTGCCAGGAAAGGGGCCGGCAAGACTCCTCCCAAGGGAGAAGTGAGAAGAAGCACCAGCTATTGTCTGAGGTGACCTATATAACCTCGGAGGTTTAGGAGGGGCTAGGAGGCAGAGACACCAGTGCGGACATGTGGGCCAGGGGCTTCATCATGACAGACTAGGATTTATGGCTGCTATCCAAATGATAGGTAAGGGTCCTGCAGCTGCCCAGACCTGAAGGTCACTTTAAGGGGTTCTTATTGCCTTATATGGTGGTAGCTGCCCCAGAGAAGTGCCATCCAAAGGTAAAGGGAATTGGAAGTTGATTATTTACTGCCTTTACTACATGAGCCTAGTGTTGCCTAGGAAGGGAGCATGCTAAGCTGTGGAGAAGGGAAAGAGTGGACTAAGCTATGGGAAGGGAGCTTATTTCGCTAATAATACACAAGTGGAAAATATTTTTGCTGTGGTTTCCTAAGAGAAAAAAATGTATCTTGAATGCAAATGTACATATTCATATTAACATTCCAGCTATGTTTGCCTGGCTGTTTTCTTTTGATAAATTGCTGAGACATAGCAGTACTTCCATACTAAAGCTATGCTTTGAAGATTTTTCATGTGTTTATCTTTGGATTTCCAAACTATTGTAGAGGACTAGATAGTATACATATCATTTATAAGTAAAGTATAGATCTAATAATAAATCTCTCTGAATATATTTTGTAATATCTAACAATAACTATCCTCACCCTTTCATTTCTGAAGCAATCAATTTCACTTATCAGCCCCCAAAACAGAATATGATAAAAGAAATATGAGTTAATTTTCAGCGTGTCTTTTTATTTTCTCTGAAATTTTTTATTTTTATTTTCACAAAAATTGATATAAATCTATGACTGCACATATAAAACAGAAGTTAAGACAATGGTCTAACTCAGAACAAAATTTACTTTCTGTCTCAAATATTCTCTCCATTTCAAGGGAAAATGTTTAAGAGATGTACTGTGTGGACATTTACTTCCTCACTGGACACAACATAGGTGTAAATAATGTAAATTTTCCCTTAATGTTCTCTTGTGACAGTATTTTTTGTCTCTACTATATGACCTCAATTGGAAGGTTTCAGAAAATGCAGAGAAATGTAAAGTCCATCTATGTTACTCAGCTGCAAAGTCATATCTTTTGTACAGATCGTCTAAAATAAAACAAGCCTCTGTCTATAGTGGGTTAAGTTGGAATGTGTAAGCTTCTTTGTCATCAGAAAGCAAAAGGTGGCCAAATGATAACACCACCATGATCAATGCACTGTAGGTTTTGTGACTTTGCCCCATCAGGGTTCTGTCATTTAATGAAAGGAAATTCTTTGTCCCCTCTCAGAAGCTCCTTTCTTCTATCACTGCCCCCATCACTTTGTGCATACACAGCTCATGTGGATACACAAACACACAGCATATGTGCAATGTTTCCAAGCCCAAGTGGGCATTCCATACCCACCTGCCACAACCAACTTGTTTTCTACTGAACTTCTAATCAATAGTCTCCAGATTTACTTCACGTCCTTAACAAGCCAGATGCCGTGGCTGGTCTCAGACACCTTTTGTGTATAGACACTAGTGGTTTCCAAGGACTAGTGGCTACAGAGAAGGAGCTTTTCTTTATGCATCCCTGAAAGCCTGAGAGCCAAAACCACCTTGAAGGGTTCTCGTCAAGATTCATGGAGGTGATCTTCTTGAAGACCCTCCCTATGAGCTATAGTGCTATCTGAAATCAGGCCAACTCTATCCCACAATATTAGGAAAAATCTACCTAGTCTTTTTCAAATCATGTGACAATAGAAAATAGTTACACACATACACACACACACACACACACACACACACACACACGCAAAACATATGATAACCCTAGTGGGTCTATGGGTAAGTTGATAGAATGGAAGGGCAAGAACTTTCTTTTCCCTCTTTGGAAGATTCCTTGTTCTCAAAGGGGCCACTCAGAGTAAAAATTGGTACCCCCAAGTGTAACCCTGACTCCATATCTGTCCATGACTTCACTAGTCCCCTCAACATAGAACAGCTCCAGAAAGTATGCTATTTTTATTTTATTTTTTAATTAAGTTTTTTTTGTTAAAATAGTACAAAGGGGTTACAGTTACATGAGCAAGATAATGAGTACATTTCTTTTTTTGGGGGGGGTCCAGTCAGGGGGCCTGAACTCTGGGCCTGGGCGCTGTCCCTCAGCTCTTCAGCTCAAGGCTAGCGCTCTACCACTTGAGCCACAGTGCCAGTTCTGACTTTTTTTTCCTGCTTATGTGGTGCTGAGGAATCAAACCCAGGGCCTCATGCATGCAAGGCAAGCGCTCTACCACTGAGCCACCTTCCCAGCCCCATGAGTACATTTCTTATCCAGCATTGTTGGCTCTTCCTTTGTTTTTCCCCTACCATCCCTTCCCTCCCACCTCCTCAGCTACACACCCCTCACCCCCACCTAAATTGTAAGGTTTGTTTTTCGACATAGCATCTTGTACATCTCATTGCTGCAATGGATCAATCTTCAATATTTAAACAATTTCTTTTTTCCCTTCCCCTCCCCAAATTATACCAACATGAAATACAGTGAAAACAGGGGTGATACCGTGGGGGGAGGGACATACAAAGCAACAAAAAAATCACATGGTACCTTATAAATACAATAGCAAGGAAGAGTTATCCTTGATTGGGAGCATTCAAAAAATTAATTTAAAAAACAGTATCATAAGAAATAAACCAAAGAAAAGAAAAGAAAAAGAGCCACAAACCATACTATAAAAAACTCTTCCAGAGAGACCAGAGGAAGATGGTGAAGGAGAAGCTGGGGGCTGAACAAGCTCTCGCATAGAAAGCAGTTTTAGTGTTCCAGTGAACAGTGCTAGGCTAGAGAATCACACCAAGTGTGCCATCACAGTACAGAGAATTTGGCCAGAGAGGGAAAATCTAGACAGCTTGGTCAAAGAGACAGATCTGAGCACTTGCTAGTAACTGAGGCTACAGATGACATACAAACAGAGAGAGTCCAGGAGAAGCAACTGACAAGGAGCAGAAATCTTCATCCTGCTGATCACAGACCAGGGATGGCCCAAGAGCCAAGAGTCTGGCATGAGTAGAACCCTGACATCCTCACTCCTTCTCACAGAGCTGCTGTGGGAAGGCAGCTCCTCCCCCACCACCAGAGAAGATCTCCATCTTTGATTCTGACAAAGACTGACCAAGCAGCTAGCACCAACTTAGGCCTTGAAAGAAAATAATTGGAGCCATTCAGCAGGTCACAGGAACCTGACCTTATCTGCCAGGCTCAGCTCCACCAAGGGGAAAGTCACCCTGCCCAAGCAGAATTACAATTCAGAAAAAACATAGAATCAACAAAACAGATAGTTCTTCAAAAAAATTAACAAAATTGATAGACCCTTAGCAAATCTTATCAGAAAAAGAAGAGAACACACCCAAATAAACAAACTCAGAGATGATAATGGAAACATCACCAGAGCAACACCCACAATTCAGAATATTTTAAATTGATTTTTTTTGTTGGTTGTGGAGCTTGAACTCTGGGCCTGGGCGCTGTCCCTCAGCTCTTCAGCTTAAGGCTAGCGCTCTGCCACTATAGCCACCAGGCCACCAATTCAGAATATTTTAAGGGAATACTTCTCAAACCTTTATGCTAATAAGTTGGAGAGCCTGGAAGAAATGGACGATATCCTAGCAAATATCGACATGCCGAAACTAAACCAAGATGAGTTAAACCAACTTAACAGGCCCATATCAAGCATTGAAATAGAAACAGCAATAAGAGACCTCCCATCTAAGAAAACCCAGGACTGGATGGATTTACAGTGGAATTCTACAAGGCCTTCAAAGCAGAACTCACACCAATACTCTTCCAACTCTTCAATGAATTTAAAGAGAAAGTTCACTACTGAACTCTTTCTATGAAGCCATCATAACCCTCATCCCAAAACCAAGCAGGGACTCATCAAAGAAAGAGAACTATAGACCCATTTCTTTGATGAACATGGATGCAAAACTTCTCAACAAAATTTTGGCCAATCGATTTCAACAATTCATCCAAAAAATCTACACCTCGATCAAACAGGATTAATTTCAGGGATGAAAAGCTGGTACAATATATGCAAATCAATTAATATAATTCATCACATCAACAAGAATAAGAATAATAACCACATGGTTATCTCAACAGATGCAGAAAAAGCATTTGACAAGATCCAACACCACTTTAAGATGAAGGCTCTGAAAAATTAGGAATCCATGGAACATTCCTCAATACAATAAAGGCTGTATATGACAAACCTACAGCCAGCATTATACCTAATGGCAAAAAACTAAAGCCATGTCCTCTAAACTCTGAAATGAGACTAGGATGTCCACTCTCTCCCCTTCTCTTCAATCTAGTATTAGAATGCCTAGCTACAGCAGTAAGACAAGATACAAACATAAAGGGGATCCAAACAGGGAAAGATGAAGTAAAACTCTCCCTCTTTGCAGATGACATGATCTTGTATTTAAAGAATCCCACAGACTCCACTACCAAATTACTCAAGCTGATTGGAAAATTTGACAAAGTAGCAGGGTATAAAATTAACCCTCAACAATCAATGGCTTTTCTGTATGCCAACAATGAGAAAAGCATGGCTGAATTTAGGAAAGCAACTCGATTCATAATAACCCCGTAAAAACTAAAATACCTAGGAATTAACTTAACCAAAGAAGTGCAGGATCTCTACGATAAAAACTTTAAAAATCTGAAAAAAGAAATCAAAACAGAACTTAGAAACTGAAAAACCTCCCATGATCCTGGATTGGAAAGATTAACATCGTGAAAATGGCAATACTTCCCAAGGCTATCTACAAATTCAATGTGATATCTATCAATATTCCAACCTCATTCTTCAAAGAAGTAGAAGAGGCAATTCAAAAATTCATATGGAACAATAAACTACCCTGAATAGCAAAAAAAAATGATACTTAACAGAAAGAATAGTGCTGGAGGAATATCAATACCAAATTTCCAACTCTACTACAAAGCCATGGTCATCAAAACAGCTTGGTATTTGCACAAGACCTCAGGACCAATGGAATAGAATTGAAAACCCAGAAATTAATCCACAGACCTAAAGCCACCTAATCTTTGATAAGGGAGCTAAAAAATAGAATGGAAGAAAGACAGCCTCTTCAGTAAATGGTGCTGGCAAAATTGGTTAATCACCTGTAGAAAACTAAAACTACATCCTTATGTATCACCCTGGATCAGAATCAACTCCAAATTGATCAAAGTCCTTGGAATCAAAGCAGACACCCTGAAAACATTACAGGATGGAATAGGAGAAACCCTAGGTCTCCTTGGCACAGGCTGAAATTTTCTTAATAAAGGCACAGAAACACAACAAATCAAAGAAAGCTTGGACAAATGGGATTGCATGAAGCTACAGATATTCTGCATGGCAAAGGAAATAACTAGCAAGATCAATAGAAAGCCCACAGATTGGGAGAAGATCTTCACTAGCCATATAATGGACAAGGACCCCGTATGTAAAATATAATTAGAACTCAACAAATTAACTCCCCCAACAACAAATCCTCAAAGAAACAACTGCCTGATAAATAAGTGGGCTAAAATCTTAACGAGAAACTTCTCTGAAGAGGAAATAAGAATGACCAATAGACACATGAAGGAATCCTCAACCTCTCTAACCATAAAAGAAATGCAAATCAAAACAACATTGAGATTCCACCTCACCCCAGTTAGAATGGCTAGAATCAAAAACTCTAATAACAACAGATGCTGGAGGGAATGTGGACAGAAAGGAACCCTACTGCATTGTTGGTGGGAGTGTAAACTTTTTCAACCACTTTGGAAAGTAGTATGGAGGTGCCTCAAAAGATGCCACATAGAGCTCCCCTAGCACCCAGCAATCCCACTTTTTGGGCATTTACCCAAATGATCACAAACAAGACCATACTAAAACTACCAGCACAACTATGTTTTTCACAGCATTATTTACCATAGCTAAGATATGGAACCAACCCAGATTCCCCTCAGTAGATGAATGAATCAAGAAATTGTAGCATATATATGCAATGTAATTCTATGCCTCCATCAGAAAGAATGACATTGCCCCATTTGTTAGGAATGGAAAGACTTAGAAAATATTATATTAAGTGAAGTAAGCCAGGCCAAAAGAAACATAGGTCCTATGGTTTCCCTTATTTGCAATAACTAGTATATGTCTGGGGCAAGCAGGAAAGCTCAGATAAGATGATGTTAAGCGAAATGAACCCCAAGATAGGGACACAAGTGGTTTTTTATTGCTGGCTATTGTTTCTAATGTATTAATGAGGTATCACATGATTTTTTTTTGTTGCTTTGTATGTTCCTTCCCCACAGTATAATCCCTGTTTTCACTGTATTTGATGTTGGTATAATTTGGGGAGAGGAATGGAAAAAAACAAATTATTTAAATAGAGATACAAATTGACCCATTGCAACAATGAGATGTACAAGATGCTAAGTTGAAAAATGAACTTTACAACTTAGGCGTGGCAGGTGGGGGGGCATTGAGGCGGAATGGTATTGGGTGGGTGTGGCTGAGGAGGTAGGAGGGAAGGGATGGTATGGGAAAAACAAAGGAGGAGGCAACAACGCTTGATAAGAAATGTACTCATGGGGCTGGGAAGGTGGCTCAGTAGTAGAGTGGTTGCCTTGCATGCCTGAGGCCCTGGGTCCGATTCCTCAGCACCACATAAGCAAAAAGAAAAAAGCAGGAAGTGGTGCTGTTGCTCAAGTAGTAGAAATCCAACCTTGAGCTGAAGAGCTGAGGGACAGAGCCCAAGCCCAGAGTTCAGGCCCCACGATCGGATCCCACCCCCCCACAAAAAAATGTACTCATTACCTTGCGCATGTAACTAACCCCTCTGTACACAATAAAAAAACTTAATTATAAAAACTTAATTATAAAAAAACCTCTTCCATCTCTTAGAGTTCATTTCAATAAGCAACATTTTATATTTTTTATAAACATAGCTATTGAGCCCTTTTTTATTTCTGTACCTTTTGTCTTGTATATAGATTTATCTCATTTGGGGGGAAAAGGGAATACATAGAAACTGTGGGACAGGGAATAAACCAATTTAGCAGTGAACCCCATCAGACACTAGGTTGGAAATGAACTATCCAACTTTGTGGAAAAAGAAGTTGGGAGGGGGAAAACTGGGAGGGAATGGAGGGGTGACACTGTTCAAAAGGAAATGTACTCATTACCTAAATCCTGTAACTGTCACTGCTCTGTACATCGCCTTTAGAATAAATTAAACAACAACAGTGTCATGCAGGCAAAAAAATATGTAAGGAAAGGGGGCTGTTCATATTTGTTTGGGCATTATTGGCTTCTGTAGTTTTAGGTAATTTATTCATTCACCAATCTAACCCTCATCTTTAAAATGAAGACACTAAATAAAATCCAGCATTGTATTCATAACTTTTAGGAAGGAAGAGATAAGAAAGAACTATGAATGAGTGATTGACTCATGGATGGAATTAAGCAGGACTTGATGGTAAGACTGAAGCTATTAAAATATTATAGCCAAGTCATGTTGGTAACTAGATTACAAGGGCAGCCAAAGTGACCTTTTCTCTGGAGAATCTTTAAGATGCATCTTGTCTTCATACATTATTATCTGAAAATAATAGTGTTTTATGTATTGAGGGCTCTGTAGATTTGAGGTTTTCCTCAAAATGCCTAAGGTTGTTAAAACAAAATATTATTCATCATAGCAATGTTTTAGTACTCAAAAGCAATGAGTTTCTTATTCCTCTAAATACCCCCCAGCAAAATTATCTAGAAGTAGTAAGTTATTGTGTCATACTCTAAGTTAACCTAAAGGCAAGAGATTCATTCTGAGTTCAACTAGAACTGACATTGACTTCCTGCCAAGAGCTTTGAATTTCCCCCAAATTTATTCCAGCATTCTACATGGCAGAGCATTTCACTGTCCCATTATTTTCAACATGTACAGATGTATGTCTGGCATGGAAGGATGTAAAAAGAACAAAAGCAAAGAGATATAATTCAGTCTCAAGTACAGATAGCATTTATAGCTACACTTTCTGGAACAAGCCTCTAGCCAAACAATAGATTTGTGAGGTAACTTCTTCCTATTGACAGCTTATTGGTTACATGCTCACTGAGCATAGTCCCTGTTGTCTTGATTTTCTTAACTTTTTAAAATTGTTATTGTAAAGGTGATGTACAGAAGAGTTACAGTTACATGTCAGATAATGAGTACATTTCTTTTTGAAAAGTGTCATCCCTTCCCTTGCTTTCTCCCAGTTTTGCCCTCACAAGGCACCCTCCCCCCAGTTGTATAGTTCATTTTCAACATAGTGTCTAGTGAGTATCACTGCTGCATTTGTTCACTCTTTGTCCCACCATTTCTGGGCTTCCCTCTTACTCTGCCCAAAACAGATAAATTTACATAAAGAGAAATGGTACAGAAACCAAAAGAATGACAAAAGAGAAAAAAACCAAAATAACAAAAAACCTCATTTCCGTTTCTTGGAGGTCATTTCAATAAACATTATTTTATATGATCATATGCACATAGCTATTGAACCTTTGTGATCCACGCCTAAGAATATCCTGCTTTGGTCTCACTGTGTGAATGCTAGCACATCTAAGATTTGTCATGTCCAAGTGTAATTTTTTATCTTTTATTATCCAGTGTGTTTACTTGTAGAGTTATAGGCACATTCTAGTTACAACAAATGAGGGAAACTATGCAATCTGTATTTCTTTGGTTCTGGCTTACTTCACTTAACATAATTTTTTCCCAGACATTTCATTTCCTTGCAGATGATACAGTATCATTCTTTCTGATGGAAGCATAGAATTCCATTGTGTATATATACTACATTTTCTTCATCTTTTTATCCACTGAGGGGCATCTAGGTTGATTCCATATCTTGGCTATGGTAAACAATAGTGCGATGAACATGGCTGTACTGGTAGCTTTAGTGTGACCCTGTATGTTGTCTACTAAATAAATGCCCAGGAGTGGAACTGTTGAGTCATAGGGAAGCTCTATGTTTAGTCTTTTGAGGAATCTTCATACTGCTTTCCAGACTGATTGAGCAAGTTTACCTTCCTACCAAGAGTGGAGTAGTGTTTCCTTTTGGCCATATCACCACCAATATCTATTTTTGTTAGTGTTCTTGATAATGGCCATTCTAACTGGGGTGAGGTAGAATCGCAATGTTGGTTTAATTTGCATTTGTGGCCAGAGATATTGAACATTTCTTCATGTGTCTATTGGCCATTCTTACTTCTTCTTAGAAGCCTCTTTTGAAGTCTTTAGACCATTTATTAGTTGGGTAGTTTTAACCTGGATTAAATCTCTCCTACTATTTCTGCCTGTCATTTAGAATTCATTGTATTCACATCTACACTCACAAAATGTGTAGAAATGCACTAGGGACCTCAAGATCTTAAAATAAGGGCTCAGACAGGAATCCAAATGCATAACCACAGTTGTCTTTGACAAGAAAACTGTCTGGGAGCTTTCTGCAACTTGGATGCTTTTACTGAAAAAGCCACCAAGGAAGACAGAGCTCAGCAAGTTGACTATGAGGATCAAACAGACATCCATGCACTATTTCTTGGTAGAAAAGTTGTGTGGTTAGAGTAAACACATGAACAGGAAAAACAAAGGGAGATGTCAAAAGTGTGCACAGAAGCTTCATTCAAAGATAATCTGTCAGAGTCGGGGGCCAGTGGCATGCCTATAATTCTAGCTACTCAGGAGGCTGAGATCTGAGGAGCGTGGTTTGAAGCCAGTCCAGGCAGAAAAATCTGTGAAACTCTTCAATTAAATCACAGAAAAAGCCGGAAATGATGTTGTGTCTCTAGTGGTAGAGTGCTAGCCTTGAACAAAAGAAGCTCAGGCCCTGATTTCAAGCCCAAGGACCAGCATACACACACACACACACACACACACACACACACACACACACGATAGGCTGGGAGTGTCCAAAGTACAAACCCATTAAAACAGACATATCCAGACTCACCCAGGTTCTAGGAGGAGAGCATTAAGGATTTTCAGTGTCATATTGCTGGGACTTTTCCCCCACATTTTTGACATGGTAGGTATTGTCATCCTTCAGTGTCTTTGGGGGTTTGATTCCAGGAGTTACAAAAATGAGAATACAGAGGGCCAACTGAATTTATTACCCCTACTAAGACCAAAAGGTCTTCATCTAAACTTTTATCTTATCATGGTTCAGATAACCTGGAAATGCTAGAGGGGAAAAATGAATACCATTTCATAGAAGATAGCTGGTATCTAAGTCAGCGTTCCAAATGATAGTTTTTACACCCTGGGGACACCAACAGAAGAAGGAAAGAACACTTCTAGACCTTAAGTTCCTGAGTATGTGTCTGATGGTCACTTCTTAGATTTCTTATGACATGTCCACTGCAACCTTGCTTCTCATCCAATAGACATGATATGCCTAAACATTTCTCTCGCTTGCTCTAAGACATGTTACTTGAAATCTAGTTCACCACATTGCCATAATCCTCCAATCTAAGTCTCTAGATTCCACTGTCTATCACTAATCTTCAGAGCACTCTGCCCATAAAGACTAATTCTTTCGTAGTTCTGTTTATTAGATACGTACTTTTCTGGAGTCTTCTATGGAAATAATTGAATAAGACCCCACTCAGAAAGCGTAGGAATTTTGCCTTCAAACATCCTGTAAATCAAAGTCATAATATAAAATTATGTTATGATTGTTACCCAATAATTGTTCAGTGCCAGTGGCATTAACAAACATCTTTGGATTTTTGTTTCCTCTCCCCACCTTGATCATCCTGATACCCTGTGTCTGAGATTGACTCTAAGAAAGCCACACTTGGAGACATGCTTCAATGAGACAGAAACCACAAGTCATACCAGCCTTTGTATGGGGTTAGAATACAAAATAGAGAAGAAGAAACATGTCCCGGAAGTGAAGGAGGCTTGAGCAGACCAAGACAGGGTGAAAATGGAAGCCAAGTCATACTCTCCTCCTGCTTCTGAATCCACAGGTCTCATCCACATCCCAAAGTGGCTTCCATCTCAACAGTAAGGGGAAAGAGCCTCAGTTCATCATGCTGGGTGAACAATAGTCTTTTAAGGGCTATAGACCTGGACATAACTGCATATTGCTTATAAAGTCAGGAAGAGCTTAGCTTTGATTTCCTTGCTTAGCACTGTAGTCACAAATGTGCCTGTCTTGGAGATGACCTGTCTTTTGGATCTAATGAAGCTCTACAAGATGGCGACTGAATGCCACAGTGCCATATGTGAGTGCCCAGAAATACTTCAGACTACAGTCATAAAGGCAAACACAGTGAGTCACATATAAACTCAGCCATGCTCACCTAGCATCTGACCGGCAGGTACACAGCTGCTCATCTTTCCATAGGGATCTGAAGTATTCAGAGTGCATAACTTTTTGAGCACCAACATGATGTCACAAGTAGAAAATAATGCACCCAAAACACAGATACACTGAAAATAATGTATCAAACAACCTTTAGGCTATAAAGTATATAAGAAACAAATAGATTTCAAGGATAAGTTTGGGTGCCATCCCAGGATATTGTTATGCCTATACCCATATTCCAAACTGCTATAACTCTGAATTTCCTGGCCCAAGTATCCTGGATAATGCCATACTCAGCCTGTGTCTGGCATCAAATGAAGGTACACAGCAGTGTGCACTGGCATGCTGAGTCCCTCTCTGGTGTTGTAGACATAAGTCTACTGGATTCTGTGTCTACTGTGCTTGTTCTACCTGTAAACTGACAAGACATCCTGGCTGTGCTGGGACTTATTGTGTCTGTTCTGAGGACAGCTCCCTTTGTGAGTAAAATTTTTATGTTCTTACCATCTGGCATCCCAGAGCTTATAATCATCACAACATTGCAGGAGAGGACAGGTACAGAGAGGACCAAACCTACACGAATGAGTCAGATCCCTGATGTTCAACAAAAGCAGCCTCCTTGCACCTAGCTAGGGATAAAGGGGCTAATGGAAGTCACTCACCTCTCCAGCCAGTGACTGCAGCAGCAGCTTCATGCACAGCTTCCACCCGAGTGTCTGCTCACTCTCTCACCTTCCTACCTCATGGAGCCTGCAGAATCTCCCTGAAACTAGCACTATCCACATTCCAAAGATGAGGACACTGAAGCACCATTTGGCAAAGTCCTTGATGCTAAAGGGATATATCGAGAGAGAGAGAGAGAGAGAGAGAGAGAGAGAGAGATCAGGATTCACACTTGAGAGTCTACATGTGTGTGTGTTTGTGTCCATACTGGAACTTGAACTCAGGGCCTGGACACTGTCCCATAGCTTTTGTGCTCATGCCTGGTGTTCTACCACTTGAGCCATAGCTCCACTTCTGCCTTTTTGGTGGTTAATTAAATAGTAGAATCTCACAGACCTTCCTGCCCAGGCTGGGTTTGAAACTCAGATCTTAGCCTCCTGAATAGCTAGGATTAGAAGTATAAGGCACACACGGAGCCAAATTTTTGTAGATAGAATTCTTTCAGTTTGGTTGTATTCATTGATACAGGTAGTATGCGTGAGTGGGGGTAATGTGTAATATTAAAAATTAAGACAGTTTAAATATACATTCATTAATTTACTTAAATTAAAAACAATATAGCTAGCATTACATGATAACCAATATATTTTGTTTTATGAAAAATAATGACTTTGTGGGGGGGGGAGGGTCCTGAACTCAGTGCCTGGGTGTTATCTCTGAGAAATTTTTTTCCTAGGGCTAGCACTCTACCACTTGAACCATAGCTCCACTTCTGGTTTTCTGATGGTTAATTAGAGATAAGATCTCATGGACTTTACTGCCCCCACTAGCTTTGAACTGCCATCCTTAGATCTGGGCCTCCTGAGCATTAGGATTACATGTGTGAGCCACCGGAACCTGGTTATAACTTGACTTTTGGAAGAAAAAAATACCTAATGAAAATGACATTTTACATTTATACTATTTTTCTATATCTGATCAGTAATAGAAATCTCTCATACTTTCTTTTACATTCAGTCTGTTGCAACAATGCCTTGTAGCCTCTAAAACTTTGTTGTGAGGAAAGTCAAAAATGATTAGTGGTACAGGTTGAACCACTCTTATCCAAAATACTTGGAACTGAGAATATGGCTGATTTGGCCTGTTTTCAAGTGTTGGACTATTTGCATCTACATTCTAAGATCTCTTGAGGGTGAGAGCCAAGTCTAAACACAAAATCCATCCGGGTTTCATATGCATTGTTTTCATATACATTGTTTTCTAAAATTGTTTTAGTACATCTGCACTTTGACTATATTTGACATAGGTCCTGTATAGAACTTTCCGTTTGTGTTGTCATGTTAGGACTCAAACATTTTTTGAATTTTAGAACATTTCAGATTCCTTTTATATTTGTGATGCACAACCAGTTTCACTTTCTGTAACATACATTGAAAATGACCAAAGGCTTTTACTATAATCCTTAGTGATGCTTTCAATATTCTCTGTGCATCTGTAGCTGAGGTGGGGTAAGAAAGAAAGCATTTCCCACCTTCATTGTATGAGTGACTTCGCAGAGTCAATGACATATGCAACACACTAAACATCAAACTGAGACTTTGGGGAAGGGAAACAGACAGGGTCTAGCATGGTGCTTATGATCTAGAGCTAGATTAATTGAGATGGGAACAGTCTAGAGAAGTTCAGCAAATGACAGGAAAGCCGGATCAAGGGGCCAGCAAGCTGCTAAGACACCGGCAGAAAAACAGAACACCTCACAGGCTCTACCCAAGGCCAGGAGGCATCATGTAGGCCTTTGGTGGCCAGTTGCCACCCAACCTTAGCCACCATGCTATACTTATAGAAACTACCTAACACCATTTCTGTCGTAAGTAAGGTACTGGTATTCATTCAACACTGTCAGGAGTTAAAATTTTGTTGATGTTTAAGAACAGTGTCATGTCTGCTTATAGCATTACAGACTTCTGACTTATATGAATTGCAGTTCCCACTAACTTCACCAATTTTACCTTGAGCATAAAAAAATCTCTTACCAATTGATTATTTATTCTTTTAAATAGTTTCCCTAACTTCCTTATATATTCTCACTTTACAGTTAGGCTACTTATGTGGGAAAGATATATTATTTAAGTATGCTAAGTAAATTAGAAATTACTTGTTACAAGTATGCCTTTTAGGCAACTGTCAGTGAAAAACAAATAAAAGGATAGACTTACAAGTGGAAAAATGTTGTCTGGCTGAAAACAAGCATTAGCCTTTGGCAGTCAGCCATTACTATATAGCCAGCAATTGAGCAATTAAAAGGTTGTAGTTCATTGGTCTCATTGCCATATTAATCAGTCGAAGTTGTATTGAGTGTCCAAGGAAGAATCTAGTTAAAAACTGTGTTTCCCCAAATAAAAACCTTTATGGTATTCACTGCTGGGACCTGGAACGTCTCCCATTGTAGAAATCTACCACACAGATAGCAGCTTCCCTTCCACTTGACTCTAACATTGGACCTTTCCTTCTTGCTCTTCTGGGATACCTTTATGATCTCAATCAGCCTTAGAGAAAGGGAAGAACAGAGGTAAGGCCAAGGAAAAGCTTCTAGATAAGTATTCACAAATACATCCATGTGTATTTCTTACTATCTGAAGCTCTGTTTATATATACAAATTATTCCTTTTAGTATTTGTATATGTTGGAAGTATTATCGGATCATATCATTCTGTTTCTGTTGGTATCTTTCAACCTTAGGAAAGTGAAATGATATATGCATGTATATAAAGGAAAGATAAATAAAATATATAATAAGATATTTGGATGGATAGATGACCATATGACACATAGAATCAATTTATAGAAAGAATTTTTGCTGGTCACCAGTGGTTCACTCCTGTAGTCCAAGCTACTCAAGAGACTGAAATCTGAGGATTGCAGTCCAAAGCCAGACTGGTCTCTGTAAGACTCTTCTCTTCAAGTAATCACCAAAAAGTTGGAAGAGGCACTGTGGCTCAAGTAGTAGAGTGTCAGCTTTAAGCCAAAAAGCTAAGGAACAGTGCCCAGGCCCTGAGTTCAAGCCCCAGGACTGGCACAAAAGTAAAAAAAGAATTCTTAGAATTGAACATTTCATTGTTTGCTTAAGGATGGGAGAATTAACCAGTTATACTTAGCAATCAAGAAGAGCAGCAAGCCTTATTTAGTGCCCATATATGTTAAACTCCATTTGTGCCTCGAAGTAGAATCATTTCTCTAAGAGCTTCTAGTCAGAAGAAAGAACAAAAGAACGATCATATTTTCCATATTAACTGCAGAAACACCTCCGTGTTCCTTCTTCTTCCTAATCTAGCCATCTTATTTTAAATGTACATGATCCATACACAATAGTTTACATACTAGAATCTGCTTGGTCCCAGACTCTCCAGTCTTCAAAAGTAAGGATTTGGCTAAAGCTCTAAGTGTATACAGCTCCTGACTTGCCTGTCCTTCTGGCTGCTTTATAGGTGAGAAGAGAATATAGATATCTAGGGACAGAGGCATATTCACCTGTCCATCAAGGCAGAGGTACAAATGGTGTTTGGATTCCACTTCACTCACTGCATAGATTCACGGTAACCCCTGCCTCACAAAGTGACAAGCTCAGATTATGTCTTTGTGTGTGTTGTGCTGCAGCTTTATATGGTTTGACATCTTTGCAAAATTTCTGTCTCTCCACAATGGAAAAAAAGTGTCTGGTACAATTTGTGCAAGAATGTGATGCTTTAATAGACCAGATGATTTAGACATTTCTTTTAAAGCGTTTCTCTACTTGCTGAGAATGAGGAACAGTTAGCCTGAGCTCCCAGGACTATCTTTCTCTTAACACTTGCTGGACCAGAGGAGAAAGCCTCCCATACACTTTCAAAGTCAAGCTGTCAGGACTAAAATGGTCAGACTAGACACATGTAGCAACAAATTAGACCTGGCAGTCTAGACAGGCACACTGCAAGAGAGGAGGGGAAAAGACATGGGAAGCTAACAACAGCCGACAGCAAAACTTCTACCTGTATTGGGATGCGCTCCAGAAGGCACTTCCATTACAGGGTTGATGGGTCAGCCTAGCTAGCCAGCTTTTGTTGTTTGCTTCCTGAAGACTTCAAATAATCTTCACCTTGTTTATGATGAGGGAATCAGAGATGCCAGCATTCATTGCCTTTTGGCTTCCAGGACTCTATCCATTGTATAGTCACAAGTTAAGAGAAAACAGTTAACTCATGATTTGTGTTTGTAGTGGTGGAGAATTGGAGAATTCAGCCACTCTGTCTAGCTGGTCAAGAATCCTTGGATTTATTTATTCATGGCCACATATGCCTTGTCTTCAGTTACCAAATTAATCTTGAAATAAGGTTACTTTCCAGGGAGGCTAGAGGAAGAAATGGATTCTTAGCACAGTCCAAGTCCCAGAAAACTTTGGCTTAGTTCCCTGAATAATGACCCAGCTGCCCCTTTAGGGGTATGTGCAGAGGGTATCTGTTGAAAGAGAATTTGTGTGCCAGAACTCAGCCTCATGATTACTTGGCTAGTTGGCTTCTGAGTGAGCCCCTCCATTTGATGTAGCATCTGGATCCCAGGCAATAAGTGTCCTCAATTCCAAGTGCTTCTCAGTCCCAACTACACACAGCTGGCGTTTATTGTTAGAATAAATTTCAGCCACTTACTTGACCACAGGCTCAGTGATAATATGCTTTTCCCTAGCCTCTGGATATATGACATCTGACCCTAAGCATAGCCTTTGGATGAAAGTGATGGTGAAATTTGTCTCAGTAGAACAGTAGTGAAGACAATTAGGGATATGAATGGGAAAGTTTCACTTTTTCCCTATCCATAGCAGTTACTGAATCCTAAGTGCTTGCTTCCCTAATTGCATCCAGGCTCTCAATCCAGTATCACAAATAATTATTAAAAATATAATTGTCCTCACTCTTGATGAGCATCACAGTATGGACATTGTACTCAGGTCTGTCCCTGAAGCACTTCATTGAATCCTTGGAGCACCTCTGTAAGAGAAGTGCTAGTACCAATTCTTTGAATAGAGGAGATGAAGCTCCAGGCAAAAGTGCCCTGCCTACAGTCCCAAATCCCATAGCTCATATATACAATTATATCATCCAGCTTGTACAAAGACCCAGGCCTGATCCAAGAACCGAAGTTTATCTACCTTGCTATCTTGCCAAGAGAGTGTCAATCTGTATCCACAAAATCCAAAAACCAACTCCATCTTTTGCACATCTTGTGATGTAAGACAAATGTCTTAATGCCTCTGAGCTTCGTATTCCCAGTTATAAATTAGGAACAATAACACCCACCCATTGCTAAAAACTTGAGTGAAGAGCTTAAGTGACGAATGTGTGACACATGTCAATCATTCAGTGTTGATTGTGGGAATGAATGAGAGAAAATAATGAAAAAGGTAGGTCCTAATTAGTCATTCATTTTTAGTCTTTTGGAGTCAGTAAATATAGATGTCAAGGAGGAAGCTGAGAGTCATTATTAATTCAATAATTACTTTGCATATTGAAGAAGCACACATTGTCAGAAATAGCTAATAGTTGATAGGAGTTCTTAGGGGGAAATTATTTACATTTTTTGGTTCCTAGCCATGTTAAAAATTCTGAAGCCAGAAAATCAGAAGATGGTAAAGGACAGTTGTCTTTCTTTGAGCTTCTCTGGCCAGCAAACACTTCTTTATCACTCCCTGAGGGCTTGAGATGCTTGACAGAGCTGAGGGATGCTAAGTAGAGCAAGCATGAAGCCATGGGACTACGGGGAGTGGGGGGAAGGAAAGAAGGAAAGACAAAAGAAAGGAAGGAAAGAAGGAAGTGAAAGAAAAGGAAGAGAGGGAGGGAAGATGGAAGAGAAGGAGGGAGGAAGCAAAGAAACGGCAGTGGGCCTAGTTTTCCAGTACTATACCAGAATTTCTTTTTTATTGAGAATTGTTTATTGTCAAGGTGTTTTACAGTTATGTAAGTAAGGTAATAAGTACATTTCTTGTCAAACTTGTTACCCCTTTACTCATTTTTCTCCTACTTTCCCTCCCCCCGCCAAGTCCAACTTACACAGTTGTGAGAAGCTGTGGGCTTTTATAGGTGATCTCCTTAAATTTCTAATCCCAGGATTTGAGGTAAACCACTTAATCAGAGCAAATTTCAGACAGTAGAAAGAAATAGAAGGTGATGGTTTTCACAGAAACTTCCAGTTGTCTCTCCGAGTCAGTGATAAAAGGAAACAAATTTTGACTGGAACTTGTTTGGTAGGGTTAATGGAACATGAGAAAAATAAATGTTTTTTTTTCTTTTTTTTTTTTTGGTCCAGTCGTGAGGCTTGAACTCTGGGCCTGGACGCTGTCCCTCAGCTCTTCAGCTCAAGGCTAGCGCTCTACCACTTGAGCCACAGCGCCACTTCCGGCTTTTTTCTTTCTGCTTATATGGTGCTGAGGAATCGAACCCAGGGCCTGGAGCATGCAAGGCAAGCGCTCTACCATTGAGCCACCTTCCCAGCCCCGAGAAAAATAAATGTTTTTGAATCTATCTAATCTATAATATTTGATTTTAGGAAAACTTTAAACTTTGGTTTGCTCTTTAGGCTTAAGTTTAAACCATAGAACATTCCTCTGTTTATAATCATATATAGTAGAAAAATGAAAGGTAACACGGGCTATCATTACAATGACAAATATTTCCAAACAGCTAGAAGATTTTGAATGTTGTTATCACAAAGAAATGCTAAGCGGGTGATAGATCTGCTAAATATCCTATTATACAATGTATACACACATGTGATAGAGGAATTCCCATGTACCATAAATGTGAACCATTATTATGTGTCATTAAAAGATAATGTATTTTTTGAAAACCTTTAAACACAGATGATAAAAATCTATAGTCTTAGTATGTCTTTAAAAAATCTGCAGGAGAAAAGAAACATGTTCTATTCAACTTCAGCAGCCAGAAAGAGCAGAGGGTGAGGGAATTCTGATTGCTGAGATGTGGAGAAAGCACAGCTGTAGAAGAAAGTGAAACTTAAATACTTCTGCTGCAGTAGCTTTTCTGTCTTTATTCTCTTGAATTGACTGCTCCTGGCCTCACCGAAATACATCTGAATGTGTTTGAAATAAATTGTGTTGAACAGTCTGATTGGAGCTGGGAGATGATAGGGAATCACTTTCCTTCTATTTGCCACAGCTAGTTGATTCCTCTTCTCTGTCATTTGCCTAAGAAATAGTTTGTTGCAATGGACTGGGAGAAAGTTTTCTCTTTCTTAAAGCTTTGTTCTCTCATTTTCAGCCTCAGCCTTGCTTACCTCCAATTTCAATAGCCAACCAGTACCACCAGTCCTTCCGCTGCTCCATGAGGGAAGACGCTAGCAATTGGGTCTTTGTCTTTATTTCATTGCCTTTCTCTCCACTGCCCTTCTCATCTACTGACCCATTATGTTGAGTTTGCAAGGATCTCTATAATGAATATCTTCATATGTCATTTCTTCCTGTGCTGTGAGCTTCATTGGTAAGCCTGGACATTCCCATATAAGGGCTCTGTGGGTACCCCACACATGCACAAACAGCCATAATCCTTTGCTCCCAGCACCTCCCAGTCTCCCTGGTCTGGCCTTCCTTTCTTATGTAGAGGTTCTACCAGCCCTTGGCACCTACACTAGTAACCATGGTGCTATGGGACTCACTATTCTTCTGGACAAGTAAGCTGTCTTCAGGCCTTGGAGGATCAGGTCTCTAATCTCCCCTACAGGCTTTCCCACCTTTCTCTGCACCCCTCTGCCCTGGACTATGATGAGCTACCTTGTTTTCATTTCTCCTGAATGAATCTGACTCCTGATGTCAGAGTTCCCTCCTCAAAGCAGACAGCTCATAGCACTCAAAAATTTAAAGTTGCTACTCCTTGCCTGAAGAATAAAATCTATATAGCTTAGTCTCTACTTAAATCCACCCATGAGTTTTCTGTAAAGTATATTCCAGGTTGTTCTCCTAATCTGGGTCTACACAGGCATATGATTTGGAAATACCACACCATACCACACCACATTACACCATATCACGTTAGACCACACCCTGACCTTCCTGAGCAGTCCATGCCCCTCTGGATTTTTGCAACCTTCTCTACTCCCTGCCTGTGAAATTTCTGTTACCCCATCAGAGACCCTGGGTTAAAACTATCTTTCTTTCCTCTTGCTTCTACAATGCATTGTTGAATATTAATGAATCATTATTTTTTTTGTCTTGTACCAAATGTTCGTTACTTGAATCTCTAGTAAGGCTAGAAATTTCTTTTGCGCCATCACCCAGAAGGCTGCACATTTTGTTTGTTTGTTTGTTTGTTTTTTCAAGTCCTGGATGTTAATGAAGGGAATAGGACCTTCAAATCCCCTGAGACTCAAAACCTGAGTTTACCAACTTCAGGTCAGTTTTCCATCACAGAGAAGAAATAACTGAGATACTTTGTAAGGAGAAACCATTTATTAAGGTTGATGATTTCAGAGGATTTACCCCATTGTCAGTTGGTCCTCTTGATTTTGGGCCTGAGATAAATACAAAGTATCACAGCAAAGGAAATGTGGCAAAGGAAATGACTCACCTCATAGAGGCTGAGAAGCAAAGAGAGGGAGAAAAGGCCAGGGATCCATTATCTTCTTCAAGGGCTCACCTCCAGTGACCTAACTTCTTGCCACAAGCTCTATGTCCAGTGACCTAACTTCCTGCTACAGGCTCTATCTCCAGTAACCTAACTTCTTCTCCTAAGGCTCCATGTCCCAATAGTTCTGACTTCTTGGACAAGGGACCTCATCATTTTAACTTTCAATTTCATATGAGATCAGGACCATAGCTGATACTTTCTCATAAAATTCTTGCAACCATTGAATGTCACAATATATCTAGAGTGTTACAGGTGGACCCGTTGCAACAATGAGAAGTACAAGTTGTCATGTCGAAAACGAACTTTACAACTTTGGTGGGGGGGG